>NC_056742.1:93033538-93166038 GCF_019279795.1 Protopterus annectens
ATCAGAATCAAAAATCCTAATCACAAACACCCATTCAAATACGTTTGACAGCCAATCACATGGTAACTTAAAACCAGTGACAAACTACATACAATTAAAATGTAATGTTACAGTATCTGCCTCCTTATCAGTCTCTGAAGTGTACATAAATATCATAATATAATTAAACAATGTAAGAACTTAGTCTTAAAACGCTCAAAATGGATACATGGTCATTCATGAAAATAATATTGAGTTTGTAGAAAACAAACTGACCAGACAGTAATTTTAATCTGACATTGCCTTTACCTTTGCTTATTTTTGAGAAACTTTGCGAGAGAGAATTTTGGCAGTTATTATACAGGAGAAATGGTGTTAAGTATTCTAACTTAACTGACGCTAGCGTATACTCCTCCACCAATTAAATAGTAACAATCAGGTCAGGTTAATGTAACCTTACACTGGTGGAGTAGTCGTGATATACAGAACTGATTATTTGCACAAAATTTGAGCTCCTACATGACATTGATTTTTATGAACTGCAACTTTGCATTCTGTGAAGTATTTTCAGTATCCCTAAGTTGCACAAAGATTTGGTTGATCCTCCCATGCGACCCATAGTCAGTGCTTTTTAAATCTAAGATGCATCCCCTTTCAAAATATGCTGATTTAAAGTTGAAAAAATATCTGAAATCTTTTTACCATTTATATCAAGATTCCTGGGATTTTTTGAGCAAAATGAAACGTGTAAATGTTATCCCAGGTATGGCTTTTCTAACTGTGGATGTGGTGAATTTGTTTAATGTAGTTACCCATGACGTGGGGTTAGATTGGTTTCATGATTTTATGATTGAACACACTGACTTGAGTAAGGTTTAGGTAGACATTTGTGATATTTTTATGGAAGTTTTACTTAAAAACAACTGTGTTCTTAGATGGCAAATATTTTCTACAAAAAAAGGGGGGTAGCTATGGGGGCAACATTTGTCCCCTTATTTACCAACATAGCAAATACAATTGGAAAAGAATTTTATTTTTAATGTATTTAAGTCTCTACCTTGGTTCCCCTCTATGCCTGTTACCTGGACGATATTTTTATTGTCTGGAAAGGATTGGTACAGGAAATTGAAGACTTTATTTTATCTAAATATGACCACCCTTTTTCTTAAGTTTACTTCCTCTTACAATGACACCTGTATACATTATTTAGATGCAACAATCTGGATTGATACCAGTGGGCAAAGGTTAATTAGTAACATCAATAAGAAGCTGTAACATCTATAAGAAGCCCACTTATTTAAACAGCATGTTACATTATACCAGCTCTCATCCGGAAGAACAGAAAAAGGGTATAGTAAAAGGGTAATATGTGAGGTTGACCCGGATGGTGTCCGAGGAAGAACTATTTCATGTGACTGTCTCAAAGTTAAATGTTTATGTCAAGGGGCTACCCTGAAAACCTAGTTCAAGATGATATGTTGGAAGTCAGTATGAAAAGAAATGAAGGCATGTATGTACCATTGTTGAGGTACAATTCTCAACCTTTTTTGGTGGGCAACCAGGAAGCAATGGTTTGTTTGTGTCTTTCGGCTTTTCCCGGTTAGGGGTCTCCACAGCGGAACTCCGGTCCGCTAATGATTGGTAGTTGATTTATTCGTGCTGAGTTACCAGCCCTGACGCACAACCTTCCGCTACCGCAGCACCACCACCACGGGTTAACCAGGAAGCAATGGTGAATGATTTGTAATTACATGCACTGGTGCGCATTCTGATTTTGCTTGGATTTTAAAGAAAAATTGGAACATTTTTAATAATCTAACAGATATTTTGGGTGAAGCCCAAATTATTGCTTTTAGAAAAGGGAAGTCTTTCAAAGACATTTTTGACAAAAGAGTATTTGGGTGTTTGTGACTAGGATTTTTGATTCTGATGAAGTCTAATGTAATAGCCAAACGAAAGCACTCGATCCAATAAACTTTTGCAGTTTCTACACTGGCTGCTGTGCCGCTTTTCAGTATTGTTTTTTTTTTTTTTTTTTTTTTCAGTTTCCGTTGTGGTTATTAGCTTTTTGTAAAGAGGTTTACTCTAGAAATATACTAGGGGCTGCAGGTTACCTGTGCACATCTTTTCCAAGCTCTGCAGATTAGACCGTCTGTCTCTCTAAATCCAGCTGCTAGGACTATTTTCCAGGGTTCCTGGAATCTCCTCCTTCCTGTTCCCTTTCTTTCTAAGCTCTGGTATTTGACCAGTAAAGCATAGGTTTCTGCAACAGTGATCTCATGATGGATATAGTATAGCTGTTTAAGTAAACTAACCATAACAGAAGATGTTTACTGTTGCAGTAAGAATACCCTCCCCCTTCACCCTTCTTTTATTACATTTTATGCCAGGGTTTAGATGTCTTCCATTTGCCTTACCCTGAGCACTCACTTAGCTGACAGAGCCTCCGCCCCCTTGCTGTGAGTCAAGAAAGCTTTAAAGATTTGCTGCCATAACCAGTGACTTTATAATCCTGTCCTCGAGCTGTTCAGTGATTAGGCCACATAAAAGGTCCCCTTAAACTTTGGAAGCTGGACGGTTGTCATGTTATTCTTGGCACGATATAAATCATATATGCTATGGCATGTTTACTTAGACACACAGACAGACACGCACGTTAGTGAGTGTGTATATAGCTGAAACAGTAATATGTCCTTAAGGAGTCATTTGCGTATATCCCATGACCCTCCACTGCAGGATTTTTAAAGTATTGCATAGTGAAGAGACTAGCTTGGCTTGATTGTTTTTTTTTTTTTTTTTTTTTCTTTTCTTGCAGTTTTTACCGACTGGTTTATCTGTGTGACCTCTTTACCATTTGTGTGTTTATATCTATTTATACTGTCTCTCATAATTTTTACAAAACTGTCAATGAGCAAATACAAAAAGAGCATTATTCGAATCTAAAAAGATTGAAAAAAAAGGACAAAAAATATTTTTCCAGGGTTTAAGCCCTTCTGTGCATTTTATATATATATATATATATATATATATATATATCTGTATCTCAACTCAGAAATTGCACAACAGCAAGGCCCCTTTGAACAGTAATCTCAAAGTGGCCAAAAGGCTGAAAAACAAGCCTGTAATAGTGGTCACTGTTATTAATGTTAAGTATTAGAAACTGCAACCACACATATACATATTCAAAGGGAGTCCGAATCAGCTTGGCTGTGGCATCTGTACCCGTTTTTCATTTTTGTGGCAGACTGTGGCATCTCTCTATGCTTTTCATCTTTGTATTGTGGTGAAAAATGGAACAAGCAGTTGCACTTAATCTGCTTATTTAAAATGTGCCTATATGGTATGATTGTTTTGTGGGATCGTAGTGAGGATGCACTCACAAAATTTTAAGAGTACTTAAATTTATAAAAAGGTGGGGGCCTTCAGTTTATTAAGTAATTCATGCAATGTATTGAATTGTTATTTGGCAAGGTAATTTTAAAGATTTGAACGGTACTAAGAATTTGACCACCATCCTTTATAGAAAAACTGTGACCAGGAACACAGTTCTACATTTTGCCGGCTACCCCCTCCCCAATGCTCACAAAGAGAAATAGTTATTACATCGTTTTATACAGCAGGAGGACTATGTAGTGATCAAAAGGAACTTTTACAAGAAAGTAAAACAATGTTTCATGGTTTTTATTTTCTGTTTTGAGGGAGAAAAAAAATAATTTTAAGTTTGAGTGATGGACTTTGTATTTCATTATGTAAGAAGATCAAAAGTGATTATGAGATGCCTAGCTGTAAGAACTGGTTTAGGGGGACACGTAACTCGGAGAAACTTGTAGATGGTTGATTATTCTGCTATATAGGTCTCATGGGTGCATGTAGGTGAGACACCGGTTGCAGAGGAACTGCAGCACTCTGAAGTGAGGAAAAAAAATCTTCTAATATGATTTGTGGTGGTTTACATTGCAGATTTCTATAGAGAGCAAAACTTTTAAGCAAATATTGACTAATTTTGAAATATGAAAATATGTTTGCAAATATTTTTGAGCAAAGACATGTGCTAGCTCAGCTTTAAAAGAGTGCCAAACCTTAAAAGGTATGTTAAGCCTTCCAACAAAAAAGGCTGTTTAAAGTTCTGAAAAGGTTATAGCACAGGCTGCAAGGCTGATGGAAGTGCAGGTGTGTTGTCTAAATCTTATTTGGGAAATGATGGCCAAGTGCAAGTAACACTATAAATGAAGAAATAATAAGTGGAGACTGCATTACTTGTAACATGATGTGCCTGGTTTATTGTGCAATATACACTTTTCAGGGCAATATACATTGAGAATCACGGAGTAAAATGCAATTTAAATGCAGTTCATAAAGTAATGCCATTGCCATACATGTCATGAGAAAAGGCACAGCTACCCTCTGAGAGAGAGAGCTTTTGATAGTGGCATTTTGAGGTCAGTAATACTTATGAAAAACTTCTTGTTTTAAATCTGTTTTAAGTATTTCTTTTGATGTGCCATCAAACTCTTCAAAAAAAAATTTGAACTACAAAGTATTCAGCGTATGCAATTTCATTCTCTTCTCCCCTCAGCCTGAACATCCATTGTACTACTTTTAGTTAAGCCATTTAATTACCAGCACAGCACTATGCAGACCTGCTTTTACTTGTACTCGTAGACAAAACACTTGGTAAAACGTCACATATTCTTACATTTACATTAGCAACAAAAAGCTCAGTGTACCAAACTGTAGTCCCATTCAAACAATGCTGCAGTACTCCATAGATATCAAGCTCTGTTAACCTCCACTGACTGCAGCATTAGTGGTTGCTGTCATATTATCCTGTCACCCAAACAGTCTAGGATGAACTCTACTACCTAGTTTAATTTTTTTCGTGTACTAAAATGGGCTCAAACTAAATGCTAAAAAGGGTAGTAGTATCACTTTTGGAAGACAAACCTCTTCGTTCATCATTCTGTATAGAAAAAATATCAATACAAAATGAAAATGTAGTCGGGGATCTAGAAACATAGGTTGATAATGCCTTCCGTTTTAACCATGGTAAGACAGAGGTGGTCAGGAAATCCATTTTAGCACAGCTAATTTCTAAATGTCCCAGGCTGAGATTGAAACGGATCCAGTGGGATTAGTGCCCTACCCTGGTTAACAAATTCAAAATAAATGAGAAATATCTTCAAGGTGTGAAGAAACCATCACTCCCTTTCACACTGCATTGATCGGACCAATTATTGGGTAATATGCCCTCTTTAGGATGTATCTCACTAAATGTGTATCAGATAATTAGGACCCCAATGGTTCCTAAATTCTCAGCAGTATTAATATGAAGCTGGATTCTTTGAGCCTCTATAGGATGTATTCTAGACATTTGAATGGAGATTTCTATCATGCTTGCCACACTATTGGGGACCCAGTTGTCCTGGATTGTCTATATCGCCAGCAGTGCTAGAACCAGAGACCTACATTTTCACCAGCAAATAAGTAAAATATAGTGGATGGGCAGGTTTATCACTCACCACCTCCCTAGCCTCTGGAATAAGTTCCCCCTGGATGTTAAGTAGTGTGTCTGCCTTTAAACACACCCTAGATGACTGGATGGGTATCCACAAATTTTTACGGGGATTGACTGGTGTACACCTCTTCATGGAGAAAGATGCAGTCGGAGTGAGGATACTGGCAAACCATAAATGATCATAAGACTCAACTGCTTTGGAATATCTGATTCTGTGATCATGCGTTCTTCCCCGACTGTAATCCACGGAACACACTCCAAATTGATACTTGAAATTGCCACTCTGAGACAGAACACGGGAACACTTATTACAAGAGGAGCAGGAGAAAAACGGTCTGCTCTTGCAATAGGTAGCCCACAGTTAACTAAATATTTTAGCAGAGTAATGCCAGTTTCCTGCTAATTCATTTTTGCATATTCTGGGTTGTTGAAAAGAAAATTTGCTGATATGATACATTTTAACAGTGCTAAACATTCCACTCCTATTGTGACAATTTAGAAACTATAATTGTACTTCAGTTCTCTGTATATAACTGAGTTCATTTCATAGATTCATAAATTGTTACTAGGCTAATGACCTGGGGGGACTTTCTAAGCCTAGCAAAGTTTTTATGAAAGAATAATGACATCTTTTATCCAAATAAGACCTTGAGGGCCAGGCATTTATAAGCTACTTCAGTCTATAAGGGGTATGGGTGCCAGGCCAGGTGTAAATTTCTGACTCCCCAGCCATTGGTTTATGTTGCACTTTAATTGGGTAATAGATTAACTTCACACGGATGGGAAGCCTGTATGTTAGGAGGGGCAGTCTCTGGGACACCTCTCTCTCTCTTTCTCCAGCATGTTCTGTTTAAGTCACATAATTTTTTTTAAATCTGTAGACCTTATATTTCTGGTATTATTTAACTTATGAATATACAGGAGATGCATAAGTGTGGGGTTTGTAGATGCCTTGTAAGCCAGGCATAGATCATCATTCTACAATATATAGGAGACTGAGAAGAGTGCAAGGGCTTTAAGGTACTCTGCATAAGGCAGGTTTCTTACAGCTTGTAGAATTTTTCTTGCAGGTGAGAGTCAAAATGAGCATGACTTTTGAATTAATTCGCCAGGGATGCAATGGAACCACCATCACACACACAAGTTGATTGTTGTGATATTAGAGCTACCCAGCCTATGTAATTAAACAATCTAGAGGACATGGTACTTAACAAAAGTGCCACCTCTGAAGTGTACAGTTGCATGTAACAAGCTTCAGTAGTCATATTGTGTATTTGCTACTGCTTTAATCTGTTGATATAGTACACTGCATAGTATCTGTGCTAATTTGTCTTTAACATGTGTCCTTTTCAGACTGTGGCTGAAATGGGTCCATTTGGGATTCATTTACTACTCCAGTTAACAAGCTTAATAAAAATAAATGTAAAATGGGGTGGCTGAGGAAACAATCACGGAGTGTGTGTTCTTCCCAGTTCATGTTTTCATAAGGCTTCGTTGTTAGATTTGTGCAGCCTAATATTGTCGAGCTGCTTGACAGCTTATTCACATTTGTTGTATCGGCATGCTGTTTTGTGTTTTTTACTTTATGATTCAGAGTTTTGATTTTTGTATCATTGAAACATGTTATGTTTTTGGGAGTTTGAAACTTTAAATTGTATGTAAAGGAATGTTCAGTGCATATTAAAAGAAAATGTCCGTTAGTCTTTTAAAGGAAAAACGGCACAAGTTCTAAACAACTGCTGAGCTTTTAGCTTATTATAATTGTTAAACAGTATTTTATTTCCTGTGCTGATGTTCTTCGTCTTCCCTTGCTGCAGTCCTGACAATTGGGTATAGTCCGCGTCCCAGTCGGCCCGAATACCAGAGTATAAGGCTGACGTCGGTCATGGCGCCTTAGACTGACGTCAGTACGTCAGGGTACTAATGCGCATGACCGACGTCATTTCCTCAGTCTTTTTTGCCGCATGGTCCGATGCAGAAGCAATTTTGCGAGTGCAGGTTGGCGTTCTGAGATTTTCGAAACCGGAGTTTCAGACCGAATACAGAGTTGGCTAAGTACCCCGTTGGGGAACATTTTGGTTTTTTCTTGCCTCAGTATTTAACCGGATGTCAGAAAAAGTGAATAACTGTATTTCTTGTGGGAAGCAGATACCGCATAGGGATTATCATACATTGTGTATACCTTGTTTAGGGCCTGAGCACGACGTTGTTGGTTGCCGCTCTTGTGCTAGATTTAACAAGCGCACTATTAAGAGGAGGCTTGATTGTGCTAGGTTAGTGTTTGGAAGGCGTTGCAATTATACTATGCCGTGGGATGCTCCGACGCCTGCTCCATCAAAGAAGCGCAAGAACAAAACAGTGAAGTCTAGGGGTGAGGAACCGCAGTCCCGGACGCCGGTCCTTTAGAAGGCTCAGGGGAGCCAGAGGTTTTGCCAGGAGTCTCTATGGAGTCTCAGGCAGATACTTTACTGTTACAGGATGTGCCCTCTCAGGAGGTAGGCCAGGCTGAGGGGCTTCTCAGGTAACTGTTCTTCCCTCTCTTCCCAAGGTAGTTAGGGCCTCTCCTTCTGTTGCCAAAGCTTCTTTTAGAGGAAGGCCAAGTTCAGCTTCTGTAGGGGCTTCTCCTAGCATTTCGGGCTCTGTGCCTAAGAAACATATGCTTAAAATGGCAGAAGATTTGATTACTCTGATTAGAGGTTCTATGCCCCCACCTGATAAGAGGCCTAGGGTGGAACAGGAGTTTGATAGTTTTGAACAGTGTTCACAGGCTTCTGAGTCTTCTGTGGAAGACTTGCCAGAGTTTCCTACTTATTCTGATTCTGATGTGGATGATTCCACTCCTTCAGCTTCTCCTCCTGAGGATTTTTCATTTTCAGAGACTCTTCACTCCATGAGGGAGCACTTTAAATGGGAAGGCCAAGATTACTCTGACTCCAGAAAAGGCTTAGGGAATTCTTGTTTTGCCCCAGCATAGGCCCTTAGCTATTCCTCCTGTGTTGAATGTGGTGGAGGATGTTTTTGCAGAGGCTTCTCTGAACCCTGATTCCTTGCCTCCTGCTCCTGTTAAGCCTGATAGGTATTATAGGGTGCCCAAGCTCATAAGTATTTGTTTAAGAGTCCCAGGCGGACCCAGAAACTGTTTCTCAGGGGCCTAAAGGTGTTAAAGCTTCTGTGGTTAAAAATCCTGTACCCTCTGATAAAGAGGCAAGGGCTTTGGATAGGTGGGGTAAGAAAGTATATACTTCTTCCACTCTAGCCATGAGGGCTTTGAATTGTCAATTTCATATGCTGAAATATCAGAATTATCTCCTTTCACAATTGAAATCTAAGGTGGATGCTTTGGCGGAAGGTATTGAGTGTAAAGAATTGCTGGATTTGGTTCATGTGTCTGAACAAGTGGGTAAGCATTCTTTGCAGTGTGGTTTTGATGCTGTTCAGGCCTCCTCGAGGGTGGCTGCTACTAGTTCTGTTCTTCGCAGACATGCATGGTTGAAGGATCAGAATTTAGCTGAGCATGTTAAGACCAGGATTTTGGATGCTCCTTTACAGTCTGATGTGTTGTTTGGACCGCCTGTGGAAGCAGTTTTAAAGAAAATGGAGGACAAAGCTAAGTCTATGCAGACTGTTAAAGATTTTTGCAGGTGCAGCCTCCAAGTTTAGTAGAAATTGGCCTGCTAAGGGGTGGACATATCCTGCTTATGGTTCCCAGTCTAGGGGTAGGTCTAGACGTGGTAGGGGCAGGGCTCAAGGTTCGTTTAGGCCTAGATCAGACAGTTCACCTGCTCAGACTTCTGGTGAGGGCAGAGGTCAGTCCTTTCGTAAGCAGAACCAATGACCTGCCTTTTCAGCTGCCAATGGACTCTCGTCTGGCAGCTCCTTTGGGAGGAAGATTGTCTCTTTTCAAAGAAAATTGGGATTTAATCACTCAAGACAGATGGGTGCTGGATATCATTCATCACGGGTACAGATTTTATTTCCGCACAATGCCCCCTTTCAAAGGCATGCCAGATGTTCCTCCTCCACAAAGAAAAGAGGCTCACAAGCAAGTTTCTCAGTTACTCCAGATAGGGGCTATTCAGCCAGTCCCTGTGTCAGAAAGGGGCTTCGGATTTTATTCTCGCCTGTTCCTAGTACCAAAGAAGGGGAACACGTGGAGACCAATTTTGGATTTATCTATCCTCAACACTTATCTGGACATTCCCAAGTTCAAGATGTTGACGTTACAGCAACTGTTACCTCTGCTGGGCAAGGATCACTGGATGGTAACTTTGGATCTCAAGGAAGCTTACCTTCATGTGCCCATAAGGCTAAGTTGCAGAAAGTATCTGCGGTTTCGAACTGGAGATTTTCATTATCAGTTCTCTGCATTGCCCTTTGGCTTATCTACTGCCCAGAGTATTCACAAAGGTTCTGGCTCCAGTGATAGCTTACTTCAGGCTTCAAGGCATTCAAATTTATCCTTACTTGGATGACTGCCTGATTCTGGCTCAAGAAAAGGAACACCTTCTACAGCATCTGGAATATGTCATAGCAGTGCTAAGATGCCTAGGGTATTCTGTGAACGAAATAAAGTCCAGTCTAGTACCCTCTCAAGACATGTGCTTTCTGGGTGTGAGACTGAATACAGCAGCCCAGATGGCCTTTTTAACCCCGGACAAACAAAAGAGTCTGTCACTTTACTTCCATCAACTATCTCATCAGTCCGTGCTGACTGCAAGGACAGTCCTTCAAGCATTAGGGTTCATGGCATCTTGTATTCTGGTGCTTCCCAATGCCAAACTGCATATGAGGAAGCTGCAATGGTATCTCAAAATGTATGGACACAGCACTGCCAAGATTTGGACACTGTCATTCAAATAATACCTTGCCTTCAAAAGGAATTCTTGTGGTGGGCTCAGGAATGTCACCTAAACAAGGGACTCTCTGTGACCCGGCCAGAGGCGAGTCAGATTTTAACGACAGATGCCTCGGACATTGCTTGGGGAGCTCATCTAAATGGAAAGTGGATACAAGACAAGTGGCCTGCCAGACTACAGCATCTACATATCAACATGAAGGAGATGTTAGCAGTCCAGTTTGCATTGATGGCGTTCAAGGAGTTACTTCTTCCAGGGCAGGTGTTGATTCTGACAGACAACACAACTGTCATGTGGTACATCAACAAGCAAGGGGAACACATTCTTATCCTCTATGCAGGCAAGCAATGATTTTATGGGAGACTGCGTTAAGCCTGCAACTGACTCTTCAGGCAAGGTTTCTGCCAGGAGCACAGAACTCCCTAGCAGATGTATTAAGCAGACAAATCATGGATCCCCACGAGTGGAAACTGGATCTTCATGTATTTCAGAAATTGACAGTGTCATGGGGAACTCCAGACATAGATCTGTTCGCTTCTCCACTAAACCACCAGCTGCCAAAGTATTGCACAAAGGGGTTTCATCACACAGCTTGGAAAGTGGATGCTCTGTCTTTCAGTTGGAAAAACCTTCATGTCTATGCCTTTCCACCTCTACCTCTTCTTCTAAAGGTATTACTAAAGGTCAGACAGGACAGGCCAAGGATGATTTTGATAGCTCCAGATTGGCCTCGGCAACACTGGTACCCACTTCTAAGGAGTCTTGTAAAGAAGCCTCCATGGCCTTTACCTCTGATTCCTCATCTGTTATCTCAGAAGGACGGTCATCTGCTCAATGTCAAGCTTCAATCTCTTCATCTCACAGCTTGGCATATTCTGTGTTGAAGCATGGTAGGTCTCAGCTTCCTCAACAAGTTTTAAATGTGATTATGGAAGCTAGAAGGCCTAGTACTAGGAGAGTGTACGAGAAAAATGGAAGAGATTTTTATTTTGGAGTACAGCAAAGAATTTGGAGATTTCAGAGCCTAATTTGAGTGTGGCTCTTCAATATCTTACTGAATTATTGGACAAAGGTTTGTCTTTCTCTTCCATAAAGATTCATGCTGCAGCAATTTCAGCTCACTATGATTGTGACCCACCTTTGTTTTCGCATCCTTTGTTCAAGCAGTTTCTTAGAGGGCAAAGAATATAAGACCCCACGTAGAGCTCCTACTCCTGCTTGGGATCTCAATTTTGTGTTGGAAAAACTTACTCTACAACCTTTTGAGCCTGCAGCTACTGCTGAATTGAAATATTTGTCATGGAAGACTGCTTTTCTGTTGGCTATTACTTCTGCAAGAAGGGTGTCTGAGTTGCAGGCCCTTATGGCAGTAGAGCCCTTTTGATTTTCCATAAGGACAGGGTATCATTACGTACTAATCCTTCCTTTATGCCTAAGGTAGTTTCTAGTGTGGCTTTAAACCAAACTATTCATTTGCCTACGTTTTTGCAGATCCTCAAAATAAAGGGAAAAGATTTTGCACACTTTAGATGTACACAGGCAATTGCGTTATTATTTGAGCAGGACTAAAGATTTTAGGCAGTCTCAGCAGTTACTTGTTTCTTTTGCTTTAAGTTCACGGTGCAAGCCTGTGTCAAAACAAACTATTTCTAGGTGGATTGGCTTTTGCATTGCATTTTGTTATTCCCATCATGGCAAAGAGGTTCCAGCTGGGATTAGGCCTCATTCCACTAGGGCTACTGCCACTTCAACAGCATTTCTAAGGGGTGGCAACTAAGGATATTCTGGAGGCAGCTACTTGGAGTTCAGTGCATACTTTCTCTAGGCATTATCACCTGCCTGTATACTCTAAGACTAGAGCTGGTTTTGCCACAGCTGTTTTACAAGGCATGTTGTCAGCTCCTGCTACTTTATAATTTGCCAGCCTCCCTTACCTCTGCTTTGGGATTCTACCCAATTGTCAGGACTGCAGCAAGGGAAGGCGAAGAACATAGTACAGTTTTGTACCTACCATAAATGTAGATGTTCGAGGATTCCCTTGCTGCAGTCCAACTACCTCCCTCCTTCCCTCTGTGTTTCAGGGTGGTTGTGTAGGTGAGTTTACATGCTTATATTTTTTGTATATATTACTGTATATATTGTACATGTTTTTTGGTGCAGGTTGTTTTTGGGACTTGTCTTTTTGGGTCTTCTGACATCTGGGGCAAGAAAAGACTGAGGAAATGACGTCGGTCATGCGCATTAGTACCCTGACGTACTGACGTCAGTCTAAGGCGCCATGACCGACGTCAGCCTTATACTCTGGTATTCGGGCCGACTGGGACGCGGACTATACCCAATTGTCAGGACTGCAGCAAGGGAATCCTCGAACATCTACATTTATGGTAGGTACAAAACTGTACTTTTTATTTTTCCAAGTTATAAAGAGTTAATTTATATGCTGGAGAGGTATGGAGTTCTCTTTTGTGTGGAGAAAAAAAAAAACACACCCAACTGAATGTTTATTGTATTAAAGCAAAAATGTTTGTGGGCCGTGAAGAGAAGGAAGCAGTAAGAATGATGTAATTAGTGAAGTCAGTGGCTTTTTTTTCTCTTTATTAAGAAACTAATTTATACTGTTCTGATTCAACTGGCTGCTTCAGCCTTGAGAAAGGGCCGCAAGAATCCAAGTTGACCTGTATAATAAAAACCCAAAACAATTCTGGAAATCTGTTAACTCTCTTCTCCACCCTGGGTCAAGAAATAACCCCTGCCCTGATCCTAGTTTAACTGACAAGGAGCTGAGCTCTCACTTCAACACTTTCTTTACGGATTCTATAGCTAAGCTAACCAAAACATTTCCTGACAATAATCCACCCAACTTCCTAAACTCTCCTTCCAACATCCCTAATAACTATCCCTATATGTTCCAGCTCAAACCACTTTCCACGATGTTCATAAAAAAGCTCTTATCCAAACTAAAGCCATGCTCTAATGCCCCCGACAACATTCCCCCCTCCTTCCTCAAATGCGCAGCCGAGGGTATTGCTCTCCCAATTAGTATCCTGATTAACCAGTCCTTAAAAGAGTCATACGTAGCCAAACTTTGGCGCTCAGCCTACATTCTACCGCTTCACAAAGGAGGTAAAAATACCTCCATTTCTAACCCCCCCCCCCCATAGCCCTACTCTCTCCAATATCTTAAATTCTAGAAAAATGTGTCCACCACCAACTTTTACCCTACTTAACTCAGAATCAGTTACTTACACCCACCCAACACGGTTTCCGTCCCGACCACAGCACCATAACTGCCCTACTCTCCTTCCTAGAAACTGTTAATCAAACCCGAGATTCTGGACTTCTTGTATCCACTGTTCTGCTAGATCTTTCTAAAGCCTTTGACACCATCTCCCATACACACCTTCTCTCTCATCTCACCAACCTTAATCTCTCCCCTAGTACTCTTTCCTGGTTCTCCAGTTACCTTTCTGACGCATCTCAGGCTGTCAGATGGAAGGACTCTTCCTCTTCCTTCTTACCTACACCTACCGGCGTTCCTTAGGGATCCATCCTCGGTCCTATACTTTTCAACATCTTCATAAATAACCTTCACACTGTCCTCCCTGACACTACAGTCATCCAGTACGCTGATGAGACTACCTTAGTTTGTGCCATCCCCAACTTTTCTTTACTTCTGTCTAAAACCAAATAGCTTTTTCCACTGCAGAAAACTGGATGCACCAAAATCATCTCTTCCTCAACTCCAATAATTCTAAAATACTAATTTTCCTCCCTACCAAGGCTTCTTCCTTTGACAAAAACTCTTTCAATGTCCTAAGCTAAACCAACACTACTATAGAAGTGGCCCCTTCCGCTAAACTCCTTGGCATTACCATTGATGAACACCTCAAATTCGATCTCCACATACAACAAAACATAAAAAAAACCCACCAAAGTTAGGTATGCTCTACAGGAATAATCAATTTCTTTCAAACTCCTCTAGAAACACCTTAGCAATCACCTGCCTCCTTTCCTCTCTACTATATGGTGCCCCTCATCTAACTAATTTGTCTGCTTCCCTCACCTCTAAACTTGAAGCTTGCTATAATAAGATCTCTAAATTCGCCACTAAATCCAAAACCTTAACTCACCACTGCCTTACCCTACAATCTCTGAACTGGTTAGAAATCCCTAACCACCTTGACTATCTTCAACTAACGACCGCTCACAAATTAATATTCTACTCAGAAAAATGCCCAGCCTTATCCAACATCCTTCCCCCTTACATCCCTAACCGATCATTGAGATCTGAACACCAAAACCTAATCTCCATTCACAGACCTAAACATCCCGCTGGCCAGCTACTTCTATCCTTCCCTATACGTAGAAGATGGAACTCTTTCCCTCCTTCACTTAGGACTATACCTAACGCGGAATCCTTCAAGACCCAACTCTTCTTACATTTATCGTCCAAATGGAAATGTTCTTGCTTTCACCCTATATAAATTCAAGGGATTTTCTACACTAAGCCCCTCTCTACTCCTGCACCAATCTGCTCTCTGATTTCATTTCTAAATCCACCAAAATAGATTTAGCTGACTCTCAGTTGACTGTAAGGTTGTAAATATTGCTAATTATGTTAGCACCTAGTTAAAAAAAAAAAAAAAAAAAAGTTGTTTTGCACTGTTCTTTCTATGTATACTTGCAGTTCACATCTTCCTGACTGTTTGTCCATTTCTATTGTATTTTATCTCATGCATTTGTAACCTTGATTGTACTGCCTTTGGAACTTTTCTCCCCGGGCCTCCACTGAAAATTGGTACTTCGTGGCCCAGTGGACTTCCGCGGTAATCAAACTGAAAATAAATAAAATAAAAATACAATTTTTTATTTTGTAGTTGTTCTGGTGGAGCAACAATAAAGCAAGAAGTGCACTGTTGCTGGTGATATTTATTGAACACTGTTCAAATGTATTTTTGGAATACTGAGGTGAAACTCCTGGCTTGGTATGCACCCCTCTGTCTCGCACACGTGTGTGTGTGTACATACATGTGCATCCAAATACACAAAATTTGTTAGTTTTTTAGTCAAATCTAAGTTTTAGTGACCAAAAGGACTGCATGTATATACTTCAAACACGCGAGTGGCTGTCTCTCACTCACACTGTTGTTTTCATTCAAATCCAGCTCTGCCTGTCTACTGCAGTTTAAGTTCTTGTAAGATCATAATCATAACTTAATGCTGTGACTGTCATAGTCTGTCCATTTTCTTCTGTCTTCAGTCCTTTCAAGCATCAATGCCATTTCAAACAAGTCCTGTTTTTGCATTACATGGCCAGGGAAACGTATTTACTTCTGCTACTCTTTATTTTTTGTAATTCTTAATTGTCAAGCTCCATGAGTTAGTTTATGCTTGCATCATTTGAGAATATAAGGAACATTATACTCATTTAACCCTCTTCTGAGCTACAAAAAAAAAATCTATGAATGATCTCATTTCTTTTGTGTCTCCGGTGACTAAGCACTCTGAAATGTGCTTTGATTAAGCTGATATCTCATCCTGAGCAGCTGCTCCTGAAACTGTTATGAATTAGTTTGCTTGAATACATAACACATAATCTACCTGAGGATGTTAGTTGAAATGTTTAACTCTTCTTTATGTAGAGAGGTTGTACTGGGACCATTTGCTACTGAGGTCCTAAAAAAGCTTGAAACTGATTTGGGGAGTTAATCAGATTTTTCTGCCTTCCTTTTCCAAATGTATTAAAGGTCTTTTGTCCACTTCTATATCTCCTTATGAAAAGCAAGTAAAGAGGCCCGCAGCAAGTTTCAGACAAGAAGACATTCAAAAAAACAGGGGCAAAGATCCTCAAAAAAGAAAGGAGGAGCCACCCTAGAAAGAAGAGCAGTCCGACAAGTGTAAATGATTATCTGTAGCCTGACCACCCCCCCTTTCCCACTCTGGGAAGCCTTTAAATCTACCCCTGAATCTGTATTTTTTTGACAAAAGGTAATCTCCGGCACAAGAGTTCTGAAAGTGATACTTTTGGGATACTGATGACAGTGGGGGGATATTTCCTCCTTTTCAAGGAATTCCTCCTCCTCTATCAGATCAAACTTCCTTTTTCCCTACTATCATTCAGCTTCTACTGACTCAGAGTAATAGAAGCTCAGTGTTTCTGTAAAAGGGAAAGGTTTTTATTCCAGATTATACAATGATTGGCCATTAGCATTCAAAAAGTATCATGCTAATTCATCAACTCACCCAGTGTGCCCATTGTAAATCTGAGTATATACCAGTGTTAATAGGTCCGGTTGCCCAAACCGTCTTCCATTGGCATATACTGTGACTTTTTTGCATTTTTAAACCTAAAATTAGAAATCCAGACAGTCCGGCAATACGACAGAGACAGGACGGAGAAAAAAATAGGAAAATCAGGTTATTCAAAACTAAAGAAACTTACCTGATTTTCCTTGTATTTCCTCCATTCTGCCTCTCTCCTACCCATAAAGTGCCCAGAACCTCTTTTTTCTTCTTCTAATTAATTAATTAATTAATTAATTAATTAATTAATTAATTTAAAAAACAAAAAAAGGGGAGCAACAGAAGACCTTCCTTTCTCCATTGCTTCCTTTCCAAAGCACTGATGTACTGGGTAAAAGTGGGAATGCAAGTCCCATACACATGTGCAGTACATCAAAAAGCAACGGGATATACAGTAAAAGCAGAAGAACACCACGGCACCATTGTACAAAGACATTAAGAAAAATAAGTAATTTTTTCGTAATGTAATTGTATAATGACAATAACTGAGTCCGTGGTGTGGTATATTGAAGATTTACCCACGGTTGGTGTGGTTTAATCACTTGTGCTTCGCCCTTGTGATTAAACCACACCAACCGTAGGTAAATCTTCAGTATACCACACTGATGACTGTTATTGTTTATAATATTTCTGGTGCCAAAGTAAGAAGCCTCTCTGAGACCAGTCTTGGATCTTTCTTTTCTAAACCAGTTTGCGAAAGTCCCAAGTTCAAAATGTTATCTCTTCACAACCTGTAACCCCTGATTCCTCCTTTAAAGTTTTTAGTACCTTTATATTAAAGGATTCTTATCACATTAATATAGCCCCAGATTTCAAAAGTCTGTTAAGGTTTTCAGTGTCTGCATTGCACTTTAAGTTCTTTTTATTACCCTTTGGGTTATTTGTTGCTGCAAGGCAGTTCACGAAGTACCTATCTCCAGTCATATTTAAGTTAATATTAAGCTACTGCAGTCTACCCTTATAGCTAAGACTACAGCAGCAGTGAGCATGCTACGACATGAAAGGTCTGAAGGGCTTGGCACCCAAACAATTGATTGTATTCAGCTTTGCTTGAGCTGGGGTGAGTTGAAGGTGCACTTTAATCTCTGGAAGCTGGCTGCCTTGCATATCCTGAGCTGGATATAGATTAGACTGCTGCAGTAGTGCTTAGTTAAACATTGACTGCAGTGGTAAGTTTACTTACAGAATTTTACTTTGTGGTAATGTACCTAGACGGTGTTGCAGATTCTCATAAAACTGGTCAATGTCTTCCTGTTCAGTATCCGTTGACCTCTGGTTTCTCCTGGATATTAGCCAGGAAGCCTAATAAGACTAATCCAGTCAACAAAATATAAATTAATTGGATAATAAACTTGTACTGCTGAAATGCTGAAGGGCTTGCCTTGGAGTCTGAAGTCTACTTTTTGGGTAATAACTGAACACTGATTTTGACAACATTTTCATGATTAAAAGGGCTGCTTCATTCCTTTTGCAAAATTCTTGTCTTTTTAATTTCTCCAAATCTTTTGGGTTTCTAATACCATGACTGGAATGGACCCCATTCCTAAGTTAAAATACAATTAAAGTTCATGAAAATAGTATTTTCACTCTTTGATGTCATACAGAAATACTCTTTGCAGCACCTGCAATGTGCACAGTAATGACTCTTGCAGTTTGTACAGAGTTAACTGCATTGTATTGGGAGACTATCTAAATATGATTGTAGAGTTTTTTTTATTTTTTTAAGACCCGTTGCTCCTACTACTATTGGAATTATCTGGGTATCTTTCTTCCACATTGCTCTCGTTTCTGTTTGCAATCCTGATATTTTATGACTTTGTGTCTCTCTGTATGCAGGACACTGTAGTCACTGGGTGGGGCAATTTCAATGATCAATGCTACTTTTGTCTTGTTTTCTTGGACCACTATATCCAGTTTTCTAGGATCTATCTTCTGAACTGTTGATAATAGATGATCCCATGTGATCTAGACTTCATCATTTTCTATGATGCTTTGTGGTTCATGTTTCCAGTGTATTTCAGCCACTTCACTACCATAATCTTTGCACAATCCCCAGTGCAGCAGTCTCGCCACATTATTACGCCTTTCAGTATACAGTCCTTCTGCCATTAGTATTTTGCAACCGGCAACAAGGTGTGCAACTGTTTCCAATTTGGTTTTGCAAAACCCTCATTTGTCTGTTTATCCCACATCTTCAATGGACTTAGTAAACCAACATGTACATAGCCCACTTGCAACTATATGCATTTCCACATTTCTTGCCTTCTCATCTGGTCCTTCACATTATATTAATTCTTTTGTTTTTTGGCACATTCAGTTGTTGCCCAGTTTTTATCCATTTGTGGTTTGATTTCCATTCCTGCTTGATGCTGATATGCTTCTGCTAGATTAAACATGGAAGTAATCTTAGATTTATTCTCCTCATGTTTCAGAACTTTCACTACATTTGGGTCTTGTGAGGTCAGCAGATATGTGTGGAGTCCCACAATTGTAGATATGTACATGTAATAATTTAAAGGAGGCCCATCCCTCCTTCGGAAAGGGGAATATATAATCTTGGTATGCACTGAATTTTATAAATCATTTGGTGGGCATGAAGCATACTTCTTGTGTTTCTATCTAATCTATCCAACACATTTTGGGGCCAGTCAGTCACTCCAAAACTGTAAGTTAGGACAGGAAGAGCAAACTGGTTTATAGCTTGGATTTTGTCTTATATGTCAAGTGCTGTTTTCAGGATTAATTTAAGTCTTCTAAAGTACTCTTTACTAAGTTTTATTTGCTTTTATTCATGTTTTATTGTTGATCCTTCATCAATTCCCAAATATTTATAGACTCCCTCTTCAAGTTCTTTTATGTCACATTCTTGTCCCAAGCTGATTTTTTGGTGCTGACGTTTTCCTTCTTTAAAGGTTGCTTTTGCACATTTATCAACACCAAATGACATTCTTGTGTCATCTGAAAATGTTTTCACAACTTTGCAGTTGTGCTTTCAGTTCCTCATGTGATGAGCTATGCAGTTTTCAATCAACAACAAAGAGAAGATAAGTCTTTACACTTTTTTTTCCTGCAAGTCAGATTATAGCCATGGCCTAAGCTGTTGAGTAAACAAATTAATGGATTAAAGGAAAGAGGGAGGCAGAATAGTAACGGCGACAGGGATTCACCCTGGAATTATCCCCCTCTGAATTTTTATCCTTGGGATAACAATTTGTCCTTTATCATGGTTTAATTGCAAAGTGGTCTGCCACTGTTCTATGGTCACTGTAATGTAATCGATCAGTGTGGGGTGTATCTTGTACATTTTAAGCACCCTTTTATCCATGAATGAGGGATACTGGATACTATCAAATGCTTTTTTGTAGTCAATCCATACCATACTTGGATTCTTCCCCTTTTTACAGTTCTCCACTATGACTTTATTTAACAACAAATTATTCTTTGTTCCATATGACTTTCTTTTATTGCCCTTTTGTTCTGTTGCCATAATTGAGTTTTCTTTTAAATGACTATAAACTCTGTCGGCATCAATTCCCATGTATAGTTTATTCGTCGTCTGAAGGTAAGTTATTGGTCTATAATTTGTAGGGTAGCTTGCAGGTTCACTCTTAAGTAGGAGTATTGTTTTTCCTGTTAGCTAGGTTGGTGTCTGTTCTGGGTGCGCATGTAGATGGTTCTTACTCGTGGCTAAATCTTTGTGCAAAGATGTTAATACTTTTAACCAGAAGTTAGGTACTGCATCTGGGCCTGGGGTTTTCCAATTAGAGGCTTTCCCTAACTTTGTTTCAGTCTTTCTAGCTGTTACTTCATCCCATTTCATATCCTGTAGCTTTAAACTTCTTATTCTTTCTTTTGTTTCTTCTATACATTTAGCATCTTTGTTCCACAGGATCTTCATAGATACTTCTCCAAAATGTATCTATTTCTTCTTTTTTTGTCATTTTCAATTCCTTTTATCTTATTTTCCATTTCTCTATAAAATCTTTTTGGGTCCTCAATAAATTGCTTATTTTGCACTTTTCCTTTATATTTGTCTTCGTATCTTCTACTTTTTTCCACCTATGCCTGGTCTGTTCTAATATTGCACATTGCTTTTATCACATCTATCTGTCTTAGTATTTTTGTTGATCTGTTTCCTCTTCTATAGCCCTTCGAACAGTGACACTTCTTGACTTGCTTTATACTTTTCTTGGTTCGATATTTCCATAATGGTATTCAATTTCTCCCTTTCCTTTCCCTCACTGCTGTGTGTTCTTGTGGTAGAACTTTCAGTTATTAATTTAGGTGCACAGTAATATATCCTGTTTACTTCTGTTATATCACATAGATCTCTATGAACAGTTCTAATTACTGTGTTCATTTGTTTCATCAGACTTTTGACTTTTTGGGTTTTATTAGCCTTCTGCAGTCTGTTTCTTTCATTGATCTTGATGTATCTGTTCATCTATTAAATCAAGCAATTCTTCTCTTAGCTCATTTTCTTCCAAACTGAGGGCACATCCCTTGTTTTCCAATTCCTGCGGGCATTCTATAGAAGGTTCTATAGCATCTTCCTGTAACACATTCTCATCAATTTCATCCTGTGCCGTCAGTTGCTGTATCATACGGAAACTCACTGGCCTCTCACTCCTCAACATTGACTGTATCACAGTTTCCTGTTCCCTCCCTTGCTGTCTAGCTTCAAGTGAACGTTTGTACTGGTTTCCTGTGGAAGGCTCCAAATTCTCTTCATATGGCACCTGACCAATTGCTTCTTGTTCCACTGGTTTCCCCTTAATTTGGATAGCCATTACTCTGTCCTGTTGTGGTGCTTTCTGAATTAGATTTTCTACACTAAATCCTTCACTTTGCAGGTACTCCATAACGTCAATTTCTGTTTCTTTAACTTCTCCATTACTAATCTCCTTTTCCTGTTTGTCTTATTTTTTTGTATTGTAAATTTTTCCATATCCAGATTCCTTTATCAGTATTTCTCTTCAAATATCTTTGGTGCTGCTCTTTTTGTATTGGTTAGTTTTGCTTTCTCCTTTGCATAAATATTACACCATATTAGATCTCTTTTTCTTTCCCGTGTCCATATTTCTTCTTCAGATGTTTCCTGATCATCTTATTTCTCCCTGCTTTGGGGACTCGCTCCATCCTGCTATGATGTAACCTGTTAGACCTTCTACATCAAATCCTTCACTTTGCAGGCATTCCACAACTTCAAGTTCTATTTTTTTTAACTTCTACTTTACTGATCTTCTTTTCTACATTCCATCTTTGTGACATTATTTTTTTATTGTGAAATTTTCCATATCTAGATGCCTTTGCCTATATTTCTCTTCCGATATCTTTGGGGCTGCCTTCTTTACATTGATTAATTTGGCTTTCTCCTTTGCATGCATATTGCACCATATCAAATCTCTCTTTCTTTCCCATGTCCATATTTCTTTTTTATACTTTTCAAATATCTGTTGGTTTTGTTTATATTTTCAGACTTCCTCAAATGCTTCTTTTTCCAAGTAGATAAAGATTTCTTTATCTGTGTACTGTTTCTCACAAATCTGTTGCATTAATAAATACAAATTTTCATTTGAAGCTTCTGACAATTTTTCTTGCAGAAGTATTTTTCTTTCTTCTAATTTCTCTCAATCATTTTGTATATTTTGTGTCTGGAAATTCTGGGCTTTTTGCATAATAGTAACAATACATAATTTCTTTCTTATCCTCTATAGTCCATTTTATCATTTTTATGGCTCTTCCTTGGCTGTCAGTTTTTGTGAACTGCTACTTCCTTCTACAACAGGGGGGCCATCCTCCCCCTGGGCCTAGCCCAAATGTAGGAATGTTTCTGTATTTTGAGGATTCTACGTGGTCATCTTTTCCAGTCCTGGCACCAGTGCGCTTACCAGGATTGGGCACTTTTTTATCCTGGGTCTTGTGCACCCAGCTATCTTTTTTATCACATCCATGATATACTCTATATAAATACAATCTGTATATCAGTGTCGCCTTGGTGAGATTTTGTGAAAACAGGTTCCACCTCGTGATGGTACTCAGTAAGACTTTTGAAGATGAATTCAGTTTCAGCACTACTACTCTCCTTTGCTTGCTGGCTTTTTATCTCTCCATTCGGACCCTCATCTTGTCCAGAGTAGATCTGATGCTGTAGAAGAGCTGTAATCATCTGCTTGTTACTCTGGGCAACCCCCCCCCCCATTTGGCACTTCCCAGTCAGTTTAAACTGAGGACTAAACAAAACAATAAAAATCCTGTCATACTTTAACTAAAAATAGTCTGCTCAGGACCCAGAACAAAAAAGGTCTTTAGCTAAGTAAAGTAACAATCTGAAGTTGTTAATCTTCTTCCTATTCATCACTGATGGGGTTCAGTTCCGAGTCCTCTGAACCGAGTCGGCCTAATACCAAGCTTGTTTACACCAAAAACTCTTGAGCTAAGCTGCTACCCATAATGCCATTTTCCCAGTTACTTCAGATCTCATTTGCCGCGCAGCCGTATAGCAGCTTTTCACTGAGCTCTCCAGCTAAGTATTGTATTTTTCAATTTTTGCAGTATTTTGTAAGTTTTTCTCTCAAAACTCCTATATTTCTTGTTTTCTTAACTAGCTCTCTGCCCATGGGTATTCTCTTTCTTACCATCCTTTGTAAACACCCTTCTTTACCCTTGTGGTATTCTTAATACCATTGTTAGTATTTTCTTCTCTTCCCTTCTCAATACCTCTTTTTTTGGATTAGTTACTCTCTTGTTTGGTATATCTGAAAAGGAAGGGACTTCAGGGTTTAAGCATTGCACTTCATGCAATGGTAAACTCCCCAACAGCGATCTACATGAGGAATGTGTTTATTGTCTGGGGGTTCCACACCTATCTGTGAAACATCCTTATCAGATTTGTGTTAGTTTCAGTAAGCGGACACTGAATGAAAGAAAGAATAAACTTATTCTGAAAGGCCTGCTTACTTCTCCTTTTTCTGTAACTATTTCTGCATCTGAGGTCTCAACCCCTCCATCTACGGACAAAAAAAGTCCTCATTCGGATCCTTCTTCACCGGCTGGTGAGAAGGGCAAGCCTTATAAGCACAAGGCCCATAAAACTTCCACAGGGCACAAGATCGCCTCCTCAGTTCCAAGCTCTGCTCCACTGTTTTTTTCAGATATTGTGATGACTTCCACATCGGCGCCGCCCTCGGTACAGACTACTGCTACAGTTCTGACTGGATGTTCTTCATTCCACATTGCTGCAGTCCTAACACTTGGGTAGTCCGCTGTCCCAGTCGGCCCGAATACCAAAGTATATGGCTGACGTCGGTCAAGGCGCATTAGTCTGACGTCAGGACGTCAGGGTACAAATGCGCATGACCGACGTCATATCCTCAGTCTTTTTTGCCGCATGGTCCGATGCAGAAGCAGTTTTGCGAGTGCAGGTTGGCGTTCTGAAATTTTCTGAAGTCGGAGTTTCAGACCGAATCAAAGTTGGCTAAGTACCCCGTTGGGGAATATTTTGGTTTTTTCTTGCCTCAGTATTTAACCGGATGTCAGAAAAGGTGAATAACTGTATTTCTTGTGGGAAACAGATACCTCATAGGGATTACCATACCTTGTGTATACCTTGTTTAGGGCCTGAGCACGACGTTGTTGGATGTCGCTCTTGTGCTAGATTTAACAAACGCACTATAAAGAGAAGGTTAGACTGTGCCAGGTTAGTTTTTGGGAAGCGTTGTAATTATAAAATGCCGTCGGATGCTCCGGCCGCTTCGATCAAAAGCGCAAGGACAAAGCAGCAAAACCTAGGTTGGAAGAACCGTCAGTCCCGGATGTCGGTTCTTTAGAAGGCTCAGTGGAGCCGGAGGTTCTGCCAGAAGTTTCTTTGGAGTCTCAGGGAGAGACTTTACTGTTACAGGATGTGTCCTCTCAGGAGGTAGGCCAGGCTGAAGGGGCTTCTCAGGTGGCTGTTCTCCCCTCTCTTCCTAAGGTGGTTAGACCCTCCCCTTCTGTTTCCAAGGCTTCTTTGAGAGGCAGGCCAGGTTTAACTTCAGTGGGGGTCTCTCCTAGTTCTTCAGGATCTTTGCCTAAGAAACATATGCTTAAAATGGCAGAAGATTTGATTACTATGATTAGAGGTTCTATGCCCCCTCCTGATAAGAGGCCTAGGGTGGAACCTGAGCTTGAGAGTTTTGAGCAGTGTTCGGAGGCTTCTGAGTCTTCGGCTGAAGACTTGCAGGAGTATCCTCCTTATTCTGATTCTGATGTGGATGATTCTACTCCTTCGGACTTCTCCTCCTGAGGATTTTTCTTTTCAGAGACTCTTCATTCCATGAGGGAGCATTTTAAATGGGAAGGTCAAGATTTCTCTGATTCCAGGAAGAGGCTTAGGAATTTTGTTTTTACCCCAGCATAGGCCTTTAGCTATACCTCCTGTTCTGGATGTGGTGGAAGATGTTTTTGCAGAGGCTTCCCTGAACCCTGATTCTTTGCCTCCTGCCCCAGTTAAACCAGATAGGTATTATAGGGTGCCTGAAGCTCATAAGTATCTTTTAAGAGTCCTAGGGCAGACCCGGAAACTGTTTCTCAGGGGCCTAAAGGTGTTAAGGCTTCTGTTGTTAAAAATCCTGTTCCTCCTGATAAAGAGGCAAGGGCTTTGGATAGATGGGGAAAGAAAGTGTATACTTCTTCCACTTTAGCCATGAGGGCGTTGAATTGCCAGTTTCACATGTTAAAATATCAAAATTATCTCCTTTCACAATTGAAGTCTAAGGTGGATGCTCTGGCGGAAGGTATTGAGTGTAAAGAGTTGCATGATTTAGTTCATGTGTCTGAACAGGTGGGTAAGCATTCCTTGCAATGTGGTTTTGATGCTGTGCAGGCCTCTTCGAGGGTGGCTGCCACTGGTTCTGTTCTTCGTAGGCACGCCTGGCTGAGGGATCAGAATTTAGCTGAGCATATTAAGACAAGGATTTTGGATGCTCCGTTACAGTCTGACGTGTTGTTTGGTTCGCCTGTGGAAGCAGTTTTAAAGAAAATGGAGGACAAGGCTAAGTCTATGCAGACTGTTAAAGATTTTTTACAGGTTCAGCCTCCGATGTTTAGTAGAAATTGGCCTACTAAGGGATGGACATATCCTGCTTATGATTCCCAGTCTAGGGGTAGGTCTAGACGTGGTAGGGGCAGAGCTCAAGGTTCTTTTAGGCCTAGAACAGGGAGTTCACCTGCTCAGTCTTCTGGTGAGGGCAGGGGTCAGTCCTTTCGTAAACAGACCCAATGACCTGCCTTTTCAGCTGCCAGTACATTCTCGTCTGGCAGCACCTTTGGGAGGAAGGCTGGCTCTTTTCAAAGAAAATTGGAATTTAATTACCCAAGACAGATGGGTATTGGATATCATTCACCACGGTTACAGGTTTTATTTCCATACCTTGCCTCCTTTCAAAGGCATGCCAGACATTCCTCCTCTACAAAGAAAAGAGGCTCACAAGCAAATTTCTCTGTTACTCCAAATAGGGGCCATTCAGCCGGTTCCTGTGCCAGAAAGGGGCCTAGGATTTTATTCTCGCCTGTTCCTAGTACCAAAGAAAGGGAACACATGGAGACCAATTTTGGATTTATCTATCCTCAACACTTATCTGGACATTCCCAAGTTCAAAATGTTGACGTTACAACAGCTTTTACCTCTGCTGGGCAAAGATCACTGGATGGTAACTTTAGATCTCAAGGAGGCTTACCTTCATGTGCCTATCAGACTAAGTTGCAGGAAGTATCTGCGTTTTCGAGCTGGGAATTCCCATTATCAGTTCTCTGCATTGCCCTTTGGCTTATCTACTGCCAGAGTATTCACAAAGGTTCTGGCTCCAGTGATAGCTTACTTCAGGCTAAAAGGAATACAAATCTATCCTTACTTGGACGACTGCCTGATTCTGGCTCAAGAAAAGGAAGATCTTTTACAGCATTTGGAATATGTGATAGCAGTGCTAAGATGCCTAGGGTATTCTGTGAACGAAATAAAGTCCAGTCTAGTACCCTCTCAGGACATGTGCTTTCTGGGTGTGAGACTGAATACAGCAACCCAGATGGCCTTTTTAACCCCGGACAAACAAAAGAATCTTTCCATTTACTTCCATCAACTATCTCTTCAGTCCGGGCTGACTGCAAGGACAGTCCTTCAAGCCTTAGGGTTCATGGCATCTTGTATTCTGGTGCTTCCCAATGCCAAACTGCATATGAGGAAGCTGCAATGGTATCTCAAAAATGTATGGACACAGCACTGCCAGGATTTGGACACTGTCATTCAAATAATACCTTGCATTCAAAAGGAATTTTTGTGGTGGGCTCAGGAATGTCACCTAAACAAGGGACTCTCTGTGACCCGGCCAGAGGCGAGTCAGATTCTAACGACAGATGCCTCAGACATAGCTTGGGGAGCTCATCTGAATGGAAAGTGGATACAAGACAAGTGGCCTGCCAGACTACAGCATCTACATATCAACATGAAGGAGATGTTAGCAGTCCAGTTTGCATTAATGGCTTTCAAGGAGTTACTTCTTCCAGGGCAGGTGTTGATTCTAACAGACAACACAACTGTCATGTGGTACATCAACAAACAAGGGGGAACGCATTCTTACCCGTTATGCAGGCAAGCAATGATTTTATGGGAGACTGCGCTCAGCTTGCAACTAACTCTTCAGGCAAGGTTTCTGCCGGGAGCACAGAACTCCTTAGCAGATGTGTTAAGCAGACAAATCATGGATCCCCACGAGTGGAAACTGGATCTTCATGTATTTTGGAAATTGACAGTGTCATGGGGAACTCCAGACATAGATCTGTTCACTTCTCCACTAAACCACCAGCTGCCAAAGTTTTGCACAAAAAGGTTTCATCACACAGCTTGGAAAGTGGATGCTCTTTCTTTCAGTTGGAAAAATCTTCATGTGTATGCCTTTCCACCTCTGCCTCTTCTCCGAAAGGTGCTCCTAAAGGTCAGACAAGACAAGCCAAGGATGATTTTACTAGCTCCAGATTGGCCTCGGCAACACTGGTACCCATTACTGAGGAGTCTGGTAAGGAAGCCTCCATGGCCTTTACCTTTGATTCCGCACCTGTTGTCTCAGAGGGACGGTCATCTACTCAATGTCAAGCTTCACTCTCTTCATCTAACAGCCTGGCATATTCTGTTTTGAAACACAGCAGGTCTCAACTTCCTCAACAAGTTTTAAATGTGATTATGGAAGCCAGAAGACCTAGTACAAGGAAAGTGTACGCTTGAAAAATGGAAGAGATTTTTATTTTGGAGTGCAGCAAAGAATTTGGAGATTTCTGAGCCTAATTTGAGTGTGGCTCTTCAATATCTTACTGAGTTATTGGACAAAGGTTTGTCTTTCTCTTCCATTAAGATTCATGCTGCAGCAATTTCAGCTCACTATGATTGTGACCCACCATTGTTTTCGCATCCTTTGTTCAAGCAATTTCTTAGAGGGGCAAAGAATATAAGACCCCCACGTAGAGCTCCTACTCTTGCTTGGGATCTCAATTTTGTGTTGGAGAAACTTACTCTACAACCTTTTGAGCCTCATGCTACTGCTGAATTGAAATACTTGTCATGGAAGACTGCTTTTTTGTTGGCCATTACTTCTGCAAGAAGGGTTTCTGAATTGCAGGCCCTTATGGCGGTTGAGCCTTTTTCGATTTTCCATAAGGATAGGGTATCATTACGTACTAATCCTTCCTTTATGCCTAAGGTGGTTTCTAGTGTGGCTTTAAACCAAACTATTCATTTGCCTACTTTCTATGCAGATCCCCAAAATAAGGGGGAAAAGATTTTGCACACTTTAGAGCACACTTTAGATGTACACAGGCAGTTGCGTTATTATTTAAGCAGGACTAAGGATTTTAGGCAGTCTCAGCAGTTGTTTGTTTCTTTTGCTTTGAGTTCTCAGGGCAAGCCTGTGTCAAAACAAACTATTTCTAAGTGGATTGGGTTTTGCATTGCATTTTGTTATTCCCATCATGGCAAGGAGATTCCAGCTGGGATTAGGCCTCATTCCACTAGGGCTACTGCCACTTCAACAGCATTTCTAAGGGGGGTGGCAACTAAGGATATTTTGGAGGCAGCTACTTGGAGTTCAGTGCATACTTTCTCTAAGCATTACTACCTTCCTCTCTACTCTAAATCTAGGGCTGGTTTTGCCACAGCTATTTTGCAAGGCATGTTGACAGCTCCTGCTTCTTTATGATTTGCCAGCCTCCCTTACCTCTGCTTTGGGATTCTACCCAAGTGTTAGGACTGCAGCAATGTGGAATGAAGAACATAGTACAGTTTTGTACCTACCATAAATGTAGATGTTCGAGGATCCACATTGCTGCAGTCAATTTACCCTCCCTCCTTCCCTCTGTGTTTAGGGGTGGTTGTGTGGGTGAGGTTATACTCTTGTAATTTTGTATATATTGTACATATTTTTGGTGCAGGAGTGTTTGGTGTTTTTGGTTTTGGCCTTATCTTTTTAGGGTCTTCTGACATCTGGGGCAAGAAAAGACTGAGGATATGACGTCGGTCATGCGCATTTGTACCCTGACGTCCTGATGTCAGACTAATGCGCCTTGACCGACGTCAGCCATATACTTTGGTATTCGGGCCGACTGGGACAGCGGACTACCCAAGTGTTAGGACTGCAGCAATGTGGATCCTCGAACATCTACATTTATGGTAGGTACAAAACTGTACTTTTTGGCTCCTACCTTGTTGCCTGCCATTAGCTCGGCACCAACGTCAACTAGTTCCATTCAGAGATCGGTACCGACGACTCCATCGGAGCTGATAATGACCTCCACCCCAGCTATCACTTCGGCTCTGAGCCCTTTTACGGCACCGATAGTTCCCCTTTTGCTTGTCTCAAAACTGGAATCCTCAGTGCCGACTTTTACTACACCTCGGACCCAGTATTCCCATCCTTTGATCCGTTTGCTGGACAAGTCTTTAGCCCCTTTTTGGAGCGACCTGACTCCCCCTCAGGAGTGTCGGTAAGGTCCACCAAGAGCCTATCTGAATCAGATGTGGTGTGCCTGTTTGATCAGCTGCTGACAGCCAGGGGGATTACAAATTTTCCTCAAACCCACCCCACTCTGGGCTTTGGGTCTATTGCCCCCGCGACTCCCATGTATTCTCCTCTCTTGGACCCTTAGGTTCTGAGGCCCAAGCTCCGACATTTGCGAGTGGAATCCTCTCCTCGGTGCTAACAGTGACCTTCTCTGAAGCTCCGAAGCCCCTTTGGGCTTCGGTTCCTTCGGTACTATCCCTTCCTCAATGTCATGCTTGGGGGTGTGGAACCCTTTACTCCCGAAACAGTTCTGGTTGTTTCATCAGCTCCATCTTCGACTCCAGGGCTGACTCCTGCCCCAGTTTTGCTTGAGGCTCCGTCCCCGGGAGCGGGCTGCATGGAGCAGGGTGTGACCCCAGTCACGAGATTGTCTTCCTCAATTCCAGGCTCCCATTCCTTTTTGGGCGGGCCTGCCTTCTGGGTGATGGAGAGCGTGCTTGCTTTGGGAAGTGCTCCTCCTACGTCAGACCTCCCCCCCACTCCTTCTGAGCTGCAGCTATCACAGGCCCCCCCAGGACACCAAGAGCGCAAACCTCAGGAAACGCCTGTACAGGGTAACCTCTTTCTGAGTCGTCTTCAGATGCTCCCTCTGAAGAACCTCCTCGGAAACAAACGTGTGAGAGGAAACGCATGGACTCCCCGGAGGAGCCTCACTGAAGATACGGATTACGATGATGGGGAGGGGTCCCCACGGTCACCCCCTGACTATCTCCTTTGGAGACATCCTGGAAATTTTGAGGCAGTGGGGGTGACTGGATGCCCTCCAACACTTTCTCGGAGGAATCCGAATTCCTTCAGGCTTTCCGCTCTCGGCCCTCTACTTCTTGGGTGACCCCCCCCCCCCCCTGCCGATGACCTAGTCAAGCTCATCGTGCAGCAGGCATTGAAGAACCCTGATACCATTGAGGCCATTCCCCAGAGACCAGACAAGATGCCCTCCAGAGGAACAGTCCCATTGGTCAAGAGGCTTACCATTTGACGCTATGGTGGTGGCGGCTGCCATGAAAAAGGTCCTTGTGGAGGTAAGTCCTGCTGTCCACCCACCCAACAGAGACTCCCAGGTGGTGGACAGATTAGGGAAGAGAGTTTTTGCTTCAGCGGCTTTTGCTATTAGGTCTCTGAATTACTTGGCACATTTTACGAGGCTCCAAAGATCTCCTATGTAAACTCTCTGTAACCCTCATGGGTCAAGTTTTGGATGGGGCATATGATAAAATTGCTTCCCAACTTGCTACCCTAGAGACTATTTCCAACTTGTCCGTGAGGTTGCTGTCCCACGCAACTGAAGGGGCAGCTAGAGCTGCGGGTGCAGGTGTAGTTATGAGACGCCATGCCTGGATGCACATTTGTGACCTCACGGACTCCTTTAAGTCTTCCTTTTTAACGCCCCTATCAAACCGTCTGCTTTGTTTGGTTCTAAAGTGAAGAACACATTAGCCAGGTGTGAGCAGGATAGAAAAATCTTGTCTGCCTACGTTTTTCCAAGCCTCAGCGCTCTTTCTCCAGGAACCAGAGGAGTGGAAAAATGTGGCACAAATATCTCAAGGCCCTTTCCGTAGTTTATATGGCGAGGACTCCCCCAGAGGCAGAGGGGTTTCCAGTAATGGAAAACTCTTTCAGGGCACAGAGGGTCCCCGAAATCAGTACTCCAGGGATTTTCTCCGGACAACCTTATCAGCGCTCCTGAAGCGCTGCCCGATTTGCTTTCCTCTGGAAGCAGTTGGGGCTCGTTTCTCTCTGCACCAAACTGCCTGGAGCTCTATTACAAATGATCAGTGGGTGCAGAGAATAATTTCCAGAGGTTATTACATCCCCCTAATCTCTTACCCAAGACCTCCAAAATCCCTTCCCAGTGTTCCACCCAGTCAAAGGGAAGAGGTATCTTCAGAAATAAGAAAGCTGTCATAAACGAGTCATCCAATAAGTCCCCCCAGAACAGTGTGGATCCGGTTTTTACTCTAGATTCTTTTTGGTGCAAAAAAAGACTGGGGACTGGAGGCCCATTTTGGATCTCAGTCAACTAAACAGATCAGTAGTTCAGACCAAGTTCCGCATGGTTACGATTCAGTCCATTCTTCCATTTCTTTGGGAGGATGTGCTCGATAGACCTCCAGGAGGTGTATTACCACATCAAAATGAACAAATGCTCCATTAGTCTCCTTTGCTTCCGGCTGGGAGCCAGTCATTACCAATTCAGAGCCCTGTCATTCTGTCTCTCAACGGCCCCCAGAGTGTTCACGAAATGCCTAGCAGTGGTAGCAACTCATCTGAGACTTCAGGGATTCCAGGTGTTTCCGTATCTAGATGATTGGCTCCTCTCCTCCCCCACCAAGCTCCTACTGGTCAGGGCCATCTGCTACACCCTAGCACTGGCGGAGTTCCTAGGCATCACAATTCACTGGGAAAAATCCAACCTTCATCCCACCCAACAATTGGAATTTACAGGAGCGGTATTCAACACTCAAACAAGCCAAGTCTCTCTTCCTCCTCACAGACTTCTGAGATTATGGTTACAAGTACAAGTGATACTCTGTCGAAAGAAGGTGTCTGCAAGGGAAGTTCTTCAGGCTCTGGGGTCTATGACGGCAGCCATTCCAATTGTCATATAGGTTCATAGGTTCATGTCCCCCTAGCAAGACTGCATATGAGACTATAGGGTGGGGGGACCACTTCCAGGGAAAGACGGTCCAAGGCACGTTGTCCAACCTAGAGGTTAACTTGCATATCAGTGTCCTGGAGTTAAGAGCGGTGCTGTTAGCATTGCAGGCACTTCATCTGCTCCTTCCATCAGGAACAATTGCTATCCAGTCAGAAAATATGTCGGTCATGTGGTACATAAAGAAACATGGAGAGACCAAATCCTACCCCCTATGTCAGGAGGCAGTGAGAATTTGGCATTGGGCGATAGCTTCCAACTGCTTTTTAATCATAACACATATCCCAGGGAGCGCCAACATGATTGCGGACAGACTAAACAGATTCATCCTACGTCCTTGGTCTGTCAGCCCGAACATGATGGCAATCTTCAGTCGTTGGGGCCAGTCTTGTTGCGATCTTTTCGCCTCCCCCTCAAACAAAAAATGCAACGGCTACTTTGTCCTCTTTCCCCCATGCGGGGAGTCACCAAGAGATGCTTTGACTCACGATTGGCCCATGGGGTCTCCTCTATGCTTATTCTCCGATATCTCTGATACCCTTATTTCTAAGGAAAGCAATTCAGTTGAAGAGCCAGGTGATCCTCATTGCCCTTTTCTGGACTCGTGTGGTTTCCCTACCTCCGACCTCACCTGTTACAACCTCCTTGGATCCTGGACACTCGCCAGGACCTAATATCTCACCCACAAGGGCTGACTGCCCCAAATCTATCCACTCTCAAGCTGACAGCTTGGTTTCTCCACTTCCATTAGTAACCAGGCAGGAAACCCTCTCCTCTTCTGTCCGGGATATTATTCTGGCTTCCCATAAACCATCCACCAGAAAACTCTGCAGAGACAAATGGAAAAGATTTGCTATCTGGTCGAATAATCAGAGGCTAGACGACTTTTCAACTCCTACAGCCACCATTTTTCACTATCTCTCTGAGTTTTTTGACAATGAGGGATCAGCCTCTACTATTAGAGTCTATTTAGCAGCTGTTTCCAATTTCCATAATGGTTCTCATCTCCACCTGACTCTGCAAGACCTTTCTCAAGGGAGTTTTCCATAGTAGACCTCCTATCAGGCAACCTGTGGAGACGTGGAATCTCTCCCAGGTTCTCCAGTGTCTCTCTCTACCTTCCTTTGAGCCTGCCGCGACATGTGATTTAAAATTCCTGTCATGGAAGTCTTTGTTTTTGGTGGCGATCACATCAGTCAGATGGATGTCTGAGTTACAAGCCTTATGCATCAAGAGCCCATATCTAATCTTCCATAAGGACAGAGTATCCCTTCGTACTAACCTATCTTTTCTCCCCAAAGTGGTTTCTGACTTCTCTATTAGCCAGTCAATTGATCTCCCTATGTTTTTCCCAAACTACTCAAAGGGGAATACTGCCTTCATTCATTGGATGTACATAGACAACTACGTTTCTACCTAGACAGGACTAAGTCCTTTTGCAAGTCGGACCAACTTTTCATTTCCTTTTCTAGTCCTAGACTGGGATGTGCTGTATCAGAAGTTACTTTATCAAAATGGCTCAGAGATTGCATTACCTTTGCATATTCCCTTACAAATGAATCCAAACCTTATCAAATCAAAGCTCATTCAACTAGGACCTTCGTAACTTCAGTTGCCTTCCATTCCAGGGCTTCCATGGATGACATTTGTGCAGCAGCCATTTGAGCTAAACCCCATACCTTCATCAAACATTACAAATTGGATCTGGTCTCCAGGGAAGAGTGGCCTTCGGCTCAGTGGTTCTCAGGAATGTTCTTCCATAGGGGCCACCCAGGTTCTCCAAGTAGCTTAGGATTCTGCCCCATCAGTGATGAATAGGAAGAAGATTAACAACTTCAGATAAAGAAGTTATGTCTTACCATAACATTCCATCTGAGTTGTTGATCTTCTTCCAGTCATCACACTCTCCCACCGTCCCCCACCAAAGGCTTCTGGCAGATGATCTGGGTTCTTGTGGTGTTTAAGGGTTTCTGCGCAGAGATGACCTCTGTCTTTCTGTATCTTTTATATGTTGCATGCAAACTTGATCTGAGGTAACTGGGAGAAGGGCATTGTGGGTAGCAGCTTAGCTCGAGAGTTTTTGGTGTAAGCGAGCTTGGTATTGGGCCGACTCCGTTTCGAGGGCTCTGAACCGAACCCCATCAGTGATGACTGGAAGAAGATCAACAACTCAGATGGAACGTTATGGTAAGACACAACTTCTTTTTATGTGCATTTAGTGTACATGGAAGAGCTTTTTGCTGTTTCAACATTGCAACATATGTGCACTTGTGCTGAACTGTAGCACGTGGCTGTTACAGCTCCTTTCTATAGTTCACTAACGCTTGTTAAAAAAAAAAAACCCACTTCAGGCTAGACAGTGAGCTATTATTATGTGTTGACATAAGAGCCCTTTTCTAAACTGTATTAAGCAGATTTGCTAAATTGTAGCAAATTGCTATACTAGCACCTTGATGCAGTTAAGAACATACAACCACTAACTGACTTAGTGTCAGTTAAAGCGATTTGTCACTATTCCTACCGGTTTTGCTTTATTGTTGTAATTCCTTTCAATCATTTTTCCTTTTTTTTCTGTTATACTCGTCCTTCTTATGAATATGAAATTAGGAATGAGGACTGTAATGATCCTCATAGAAGTTGTCGCAGCCTCCTACACACACACGCACACACACACTTGCTCTTGGGCAAAGAAATAAATTTTGGTGCAGTTTATTGTTCTGTTTGTAAAGTTAACATTTTTTCTCCCTGAAGAAAATGTAGTGTGAATTTGTAGGATAGGTATGTGGTGCAGTTTACTAAAGAACAAAAGGTTATTCCTGAATTTATTAGGAGGGTGCATTGATGATAGTGCTGGGAATAGATAAAGAAGATAGATTGCGACGTATACATGGGAATCGTGTATGAAGTATGCATCAGTATTGTGTTAAAGTTCCGTGTGTGTGTGTATGAGGAGACCCAGACAGTGATATAATACAGTATTCTCGCAGTTGAGAGATGTGCACGGCAGAGCTAACACTGAATCCTGGCTTAGGTGTCTTGAAACAGTACATAAATGAGAAACTGTTTCCACCAAAGCAAAACATGCAGTGCATGTCGCTTTTAAAAATGAGCTGTAACAAGCATGAGGCAATCAGCAGTACAACACACAGTCCTGTTTAACAGACTGTTGAAGATAACTCCTTGAAAAGTAGTGTCATGCAAAATACTAAGTGCAGTGTTGACTGGATTGCAAAACTGAATGTGAGTAACATGTATTTTGTTTGTATCCTGTCACAGTTAGACCCCAAGAAAATAATAAAAGGAAGTGTCTGAAAAAAGCTTGTCATGGTTCAGTATTTCCGGCTCAACTCTAATACTGTTAACCTAACATGGCATCATGATGAGGGGTGGAGTTTCACAGAAAAATAAGTTTAAGAATGCCTACAGGAGGCCTGTCCTGACAGTTTCATCTAGGAAATAATTCAATCAAAGAGAATGCACAGAACAGTAACCACCACAGTAAGTAATAGTGCTATTGCAGGGCATGCAAAACAGAAGTAACTAATAAACCACTTTAAGCAGCTATGATTCAAAATCACAGTTGTTTAAATGATGATTAATGTTGCTTGCAGGGACTGATTGGCACCTCAGCTACAGTGTTGTGTCCCCTAACAGATTGCATCTCGTGCAGCTCCCTCCTTTGCTCTGCTGTTGCAGTAACTTTATCTAATATAAAATCGACCTATTCAAATTAATTTTAGTTCACTTATTCCCAAGATATCAGTGTTTGTACATCCTCTTTAACCATTGTGAAGTTAGCTGTAGTAAATAAGTTTTACATTTCAGGTTTCAGTTATGTTTACTTTACAGCACCAGACATTTCCTTAATCACCGAGCACTTCAGCAAATGGATGTCCAGTTGACTTTAATTTTATTTATTCATTTATTTTACATTTGTTAACCGGGAGAGTCCAACTGGATATATGTCCAGTTTCAGTGGAGGCCTGGGGAGAAAACCTCCAGAGCAGTAAAATCATTAACAAGAGAAAGACATGTCAACCAAAAGGCTCAATTAAAATATAATAGAGTACACAATATTTATACTTCATATAGAAGTATAGTACATATATAAGATAGTGAGTTAACCAAAGAGTGTATTTGCCAAATTCACAGGTTACATTAATATATACATGTTATAGAGGTGTTTAACAGCAAGTATAGCAGGAAGATAGAGTAGATAACTTCCATAACTCATTTCTACACGAGACATACTCTGTCCTTTAGGTTTCTTTACAGTGTTCAGTGATACTTTTACCCCAGGCAGACATTACAAAAGCAGTAGATAAGCTGATGTTCATCGTGTTTCACTGTTGCAGTCATTACACTTGGCTTATCCTGCTGGCAGGCTACCCGCAGTCCGCCAGAATTCCAAAGTCTAGGTTCGGCGTCGGTTGCTGTCGCCTCTTCCCTGACGTCAGTGCGCCAGGGGTGTAAAAGATGCAACCAATGCCATTTTCTTCAGTCTTTCTTGCCGCGCGGTGCCCGAAGCAAAAGCATTTCGCAAGTGCCGGTCGGCCGACTCCTGAGATTTTCGAAATAGAGTTTCAGAACCGAAGTCTTCAATAAAGCTACGTACCCTGTTGGGGAAACTTTTTCTTGCTTCAGACCGATGTCAGTAAAAGTTAATAATTGTATTTCTTGTGGGAAGCAAATACCTCATAAGGACTTTCACTCTTACTTTACTCCTTGCCTAGGCCCTGACCACAACGTTACTAGTTGTCGGTTTTGTGCTAGATTCAACAAACGCACTATTAAGCATCTGATTTTGCTTTACATTACTTTGGCCGAAGATTTAACTACATTATGCCGTCGGAACAACAGATGACTGGAATTCATAAAAAACGCAAAGACAAGGAAAAGGACAGGCATCTGAGGTCCAAAACTGATGAAGCCTCTTCTAGGCCAGTTGCCGGTTCTCTGGTTCTCATTGAAGCGCTTTCGCAGCCCCTGACACCAGCTACCTCAGAGCCACAGGCTGTATTTGACTCCCACGTGGAGACACCTAGGCCTCTGGAAACTCAAGGTATTGGGCCTGTGGAAACTATTCCCTCAGATGGGTCCGGAGCCGCTGAGCAGGCATCAGCTTCTGAGGGTGTTTTCAGACTTTCGCAGCTTACTATTAAGTCCACTGCCGCAGCCAAGGCAAAGTCAAAAACACCATTAAAGACAAGGAAACAATTACATCATTCTCCTGGACAATCACACATGCCAAAGAAACAGATGCTTAAAATGGCCGAAGACTTAATTACCTTGATCAGGGGTTCCCATCCCCTTCCTGATAAAAGGCCTTGGCAAGACACAGACTATGATTCCTCTGAACAGGTTTCTATTTCCTCTGATTCCTCTTCAGATCAGGGATATTCTCTCCCTCCCTATGAGGACTCTGATGCATAAGAAATCTATACTTTCAGCCTCTCCACCTGAGGATTATTCTTTTCGGGAAACCTTGCACACCATGAGGGAGCATTTTCATTGGGAGAGTCAGAATTATTCAGAATCCAAGAAAAGGCTCAGAGACTTTCTTTTATTGCCTCAGCACAGGCCCCTGGCTAATCCTCCCCTTCTGCTTGATATTGTTGATGATTTCTGTGAATCCAGTCTATCTCCTGATTCTTTACCCCCTGCACCAGTCAAGCCAGACGGGTACTACAGGGTCACTGACTCTCATAAATTTCTTTATAAAAACCCTGCTGCTGAACCAGAAACAATTTCTCAGGGTTCCAAAGGGGTTAAGGCTTCCACTGCAGAAGTGTAAACTTTTTTCCCCCATCTATCCAGAGCTCTGGATAGATGGGGGAAAAGTTTACACTTCTGCTACTTTAGCTGTAAGGGCTTTAAACTGTCCATTTCACATGCTTAAATATCAACAGTACCTCATGCCTTTGTTAAAACAGAAAATGCTTACAAACTCAGAAAATCCTGACAGTAAGGAAATGCAGGATTTATTGCATACAGTTGAACAAGTGGGAAAGCATACTCTGCAGTGTGGTTTTAATTCATTAGAGGCTTCTTGTAGAGCCGCAGTTACAGGCTCTGTCATTCGAAGGCATGCTTGGTTGAAAGAACAAAGTTTACCTGAACATGTTAAAGTAAAATTATTGGATGCTCCACTACAGCATGACACTTTGTTTGGTGTTAAGGCAGAAGAGGTGTTAAAGAAAATGGAGGATAAAGCAAAATCAATGCAGACAGTAAAGGATTTCTTACAGGTTCAACCACCTAGGTTTAGCAGAAACTGGCCTTCAAAGAATTGGTCCTTTCCGGTGTCAGACAGGCCACAAAGAGGCAGATACAGACATCCAAGAGGCAGATCTCATCCCCAGGACTCCTACAGACCTAAACAATGGGGTGCTTCAGCCCCCAAAGGAGGAGAAGACAAATCTACTGTGCTCAGGGTCTTCACAAAATGCTTGGCACCAGTAATTGCATTTTGCAGACAAAGAGGAATTTAAATATATCCCTACTTGGACGACTGCCTTATTCAGGCAGAGAGCAAGGACATCCTTCTAAAACATCTGGCATTTGTAAAAAGATTACTATTTTGCCTAGGGTACACAGTAAACGAAAAGAAATCAAAACTAGTGCCCTCTCAAGAGATAATATTCCTGGGTGCAAGCTTAAATACAACTACCCAGATGGCTTATCTCACGCCAGACAAGCAAAGGCAACTGACTCACTACCTTCAAATGATGGCAACAAAAACCCATCTCCCTGCAAGAAAACTTCTGCAGGCCCTGGGCTTCATGGCATCCTGCATTCTACTAATTCCATATGCAAGACTGCATATGAGGAAACTACAATGGTATCTAAAAAGTGTTTGGACTTGACAGTGCCACAGCCTGGAAACAATAATTACTTTAATTCCCTGCCTACAACAGGAGTTTCGATGGTGGTCCCAGGCCTGTCACCACAACAAGGGACAGCCTTTCACCTTACCCACAGCCAGGCAGACAATAACAACGGATGCATCGGATTATGCCTGGGGGGCACACATGGCAGGAAAATGTATTGCGGGCACATGGCCCAAGGAACAAATGCATCTTCACATCAATCAAAAAGAGATGCTAGCTGTACAGAATGCCCTGACAGCTTTCAAGGACCTACTACATCCAGGACACCTATTACTACAGACAGACAATACCACAGTTATGTGGTACATAAACAAGCAAGGGGGCACGCATTCCACCCCCTCTGCAGGCAAGCCATGACTTTGTGGAACACAGCACTGACCTGTTAAGTACATCTGCAGGCACAATTCCTGCCAGGAACGAAAAATACACTGGCAGACGAACTAAGCAGAAATCTCATGGATCCTCACGAATGGAAACTAAATCCACAGGTCTTCAGCCATGATAATAAGGAAATGAGGACGCCCAGACATAGATCTTTTTGCCTCCCCTCACAACTGCCAGCTACAGAAATTCTGCACAAGAACTTGTCACTCACAAGCATGGAAAGTGGAAGCGCTATCATTCAGCTGGAAAACCCTGACAGTTTATGCCTTCCCTCCACTGCCTCTTCTTCCCAAGGTGCTCCTAAAAGTCAGACAAGAGAGGCCAAAAATTATCTTGATTGCCCCAGACTGGCCACGCCAGCACTGGTAACCAGTCCTAAAGAGCTTCTCTCAAGGCCCAGCCTGGCCTTTACCTGAAATTCCTCATCTTCTGACTCAACAATCAGGTTCTGCACAGTCAACTCAGAACCTTAAATCTGGCTGCATGGCAGATAATATAGCCACTCAGACCACACCTCTCTCTAAAGCTGTTATGGATGTCATTTTAGAAGCCAGGAGGCCCAGCACTAGGAAATCTTATGCAGAAAAATGGAAGAGATTCTGTGCTTGGAACCAGGCACAAGGACTCGCACCACTTGTTCCAAATATACCTCAGATTTTACAATACCTAACTGAGATGCTGGACAAAGGCCTAGCCTTCTCATTTATTGTGATCCATGCCTCTGCCATTTCAGCTCATTACAATACGGAACCTCCTATTTTTTCACATCCACTACTAAGGCAGTACCTCAGAGGGGCAAAAAACATAAGACCCCCCAAGAACAGCACCAATACCTACTTGGGACCTCAATTTTGTTTTAGAAAAGCTCACACTGCCTCCTTTTGAGCCAGCCAGCACAGCTGATATAAAATTCTCATCATGGAAAACTGCTCCGCTCCTAGCAATAACTTCAGCAAGACGAGTCTCAGAGTTACAGGCATTAATGGCAGTGGAACCTTTCATCATTTTTCACCAGGGCAGGGTCTCTCTAAGGACAAACCCAACATTTATGCCAAAGGTGGTTTCCAGTGTGGCTCTTAACCAAACCATTCATTTGCCAACTTTCTATCCAAATCCCCAGAATAAAGGGGAGAGACTTCTACACGCTTTGGACATACACAGACAGCTACGATTCTACTTGGACAAAACAAAAGCTTTCAGAAAAACTAAGCAACTGTTTGTAGCTTATGCTACAGGATCACAAGGAAAGCCTATTTCAAAGCAGACTATTTCAAAATGGATTGGACATTGCATTCGCTTCTGTTATGCACAACATGGCAAGCCAATGCCTAAGGGCATTAGGCCACAGTCTACCAGAGCAGCAGCCACTTCAGCAGCCTTTCTCAGAGGAGTACCAACCAAAGACATTTTAGAAGCTGCAACCTGGACTTCAGCGCATCCTTTAACCAAGCACTACCACTTACCTCTCTACTCTGAATCCAGAGCAGGCTTTGCCACTGCAGTTCTGCAGGGCCTGGCAGCCTCACCTAATCCTGTTTAGGCCCAGTCACCCAACCTCAGCTTTGGGATTCTACCCAAGTGTAATGACTGCAACAGTGGAACACGATGAACATAGTACAGTTGTGTACCTACTATAAATGTAGATGTTTGAGTGTTTTCACTGTTGCAGTCCAGGTTACCCACCCACCATCCACTCTTTTCATTGCTGGGACTTTTCTGTACTTCTCAACTCTATACAACCTATGTGGTGTATTTGCTTGTAGATGAAGGAAATTTTTATCTTAGTACATGCATGCTTTTTGGCATTCTTTTTTACAGCCTTCCTATTTGGGGGCACCTGGCATCTGGGGGAAGAAAAACTGAAGAAAATGGTGTCTGTTGCATCTTTTATACCCCTGGTGCACTGACGGGGAAGAGGCAACAGCAACCGGCGCCGTACCTAGACTTTGGAACTCTGGCCAACTGTGGGTAGCCTGCCAGCAGGATAACCCAAGTGTAATGACTGCAACAGTGAATACACTCCAACATCTACATTTATGGTAGGTACACAACTGTACTTTACTCTAGTTGCTGAAAAACAGAGACATACGAGTTACTATCCAGGGGTAGTACAGGTACATAATCTGTGATTCAGGAAGTGTGTTTTGAGTAGTTGTTTGAATTGGGTGGTGGAGTTCTTTATTATGTGGGCTGGAAGGGAGTTCCAGATTTTAGAGATGAAGTGGCTATAAACGGATCTACCAGTTTCATTTTTAAAGTTTGTTGCCTTAAGGAGGTGCTTGGTGCTTAGTACTTGATCTCAGGGATCTGGCAGTAGTGTAAGGCTGGAGTAGTTGCTGCAGGGCTGGTGTGTTGCCAGGAGGATGTAGTGCTTTGTGAGCAAGTGCTAGTTGGTTGACTTGAAGGGTCAGTGGGAGTTCTAGCCAGTTGAGTTTTCTGAGGCTTTCACAATGGTGGGTTCTAGAAGGTAATCCTGTGGCAAATCTGGCTGTTTTATTGTAGCAGCTATCTAGTTTGTTGAGCTCAGTTTTTCGGAGATTGGTAAGCACGGTGGAGGCGTAAAGTAGGGTCAATAGGAGGTGTGTCCTAGCTGTGGTAACCTTAGAGTGACTGGTGAGAAACTGTTTGTTGTGATAGAGTAGGCCCATTTTTCTGTGGACTCTCTTTATGGTCTGGGAGATATGAATGTCAAATTTAATGCTATTGTCAATTTCAAGGCCTAGCAGTTTAGCGTGAATGCTGTGTGTGATGGTGGTGTTATGAGAGGAGATTGAAAAGTTAGATTAAGAGGGTGGAGATCTGTGACTGCTGAGGAGGAGTAATTTAGTTCTGGCTGGGTTTAGAATGGGGTTTTGGTTAGTGATCCCTGTTTCTGCCAGGGAGAAACTTTCTTGTGTTAGGGTGAGGAGGTGGTCAAAGGAGATGTCTGCACAGATAATGGTGGTATCATCTGCATATTGGACTATTGAGGCTTTGGGTATGGTGGATGGTAGTTGATTAGTAAATAGGTTGAAGAGTAGATGACCCAGGATGGAGCCTTGGGGTACCCCTAAGGAGGCAGGCAGCAAGGGAGAGAGCTGATTTAGCCATTTTACAGCTTGTTGCCTACCATCTAGGTAGCTCTTAAACCAAGAAATAGTAGAGAAGCTGAGATTTAGGGTGGTTAGTGTATGAAGCAGTTTTTCATGGTTGACCATGTCAAAGGCTTTAGATAAGTCTGAGAGTTGCAGATACTAGCAGTCCATTATTTCTGTGGTTATTGACGGTATTAGTGAATGATGCAAGTGCGGTGGTGGTGCTATGAAAGGGTCTGAAACCATGTTGCTGAGTGGGTAGTAAATTGTTTTCTAAGAGGTATTTCATCATTTGCATGTGGACAACCTTCTCAAGAAGTTTAGATAGGAGGGATAGTATAGCTATGGGTTGATAGTTACAAAGTTCTACAGAAGTACCCCCCTTTGTGCAGTGGTATAATATATTTTCCAAAGATGGGGTACTTTGCACTTTGAGATAGATCTGTTTATTAATATGGAGACAGGGTAGGCTATTGCTTCAGCTACTAGTTGCAGATATTCAGAGGGTATATTATCGGCGGCTGTAGAGGCTGGCCTAAGTTTTAGGAGTAATTTTTGTATGATTTTGGGTGGCACTGGGTTGAAGGTGAAGATGGGGTAACTGAGATTTGTTTTGGGTGAAGAGGGTGTTTTAGTTGGGGATGGATTGTTGGGGCTTAGTTGGTTGCTGGCTAGGTTTTGGATAGTTTCTGTGAAGAATTTGTTGAGCTGAATGGGGATGCCATGGTTGTTCACTATTTTGGGGGTGGGGTGGTTATTTTCCCTGGTTGCAGTACAGTGTTGACAGCAGCCCAGAACTTTTTTGGGTTGTTAATATATTTATTCTGCATATTTTGTTAGTAGGAGATTTTGTCTATTTTAATAAGTTGTTTGACTTTATTACGTAACTGACTGTATGTTTGTCTGTTTGGGATTGGCTTTTATGATAGTTTGTCCATGCTTTCTTCCTATCTCTGAGTAATGTTTTGGTATTTAAAGTTAGCCAAGGTGCATGTTTAGTTCTGATTCTTGTAGTTCTAGGAGGGGTATGGTGGTTAAGTATGTTAATGAAGGTCGAATTAAAGTATAGTACTGCTTCATCAAGGTCCAAAGTTTTTAGGGGGGGTCCAGTTGCATAGTTTTAGGTCAATATTGAAGTTGAGTTGTTTGAAGTTTTTTCTATTCCTACATTCCCTGATAGTTTCTTGGGTCAGTTGGGGAGTTTTGCTTCTTATTAGAAATGTAGCTAGGTGGTCGCTGAGGGCGTCTGGCAGGCAACCAGCTTGAGATGTATGGGAAGGATGAGATACTAGTATCCAGTCTAGTATAGATTGATATTTGGTTCTTTTGTCTATTCTGGTGGGGGAAGTTATTAGTTGGATTAGTCCATGTAGGTTGATATGGGAGATGGGGTTTTAGACTGGAACAGTTATCCCAGTCAGTATTAAGATCGCCTAATAGGATGTTTTCTTGGGGAAGGGTGTTGGTCATCCATTCTAGTAGTTTTTCTGTGTTGGTAATATTGTTCCCTGGGGGGATGTAGCATCCTAGTTTCAGTTTAGTGAGGATGAGTTCAGTGTTATCCAAGTCTGGGGTTGTTATATCTAGTTTTTCTAAGATCAGGTGAACCCTTTTTCCTACTCTCATTTCTGATTATATTGTAGCTTGGTGCTGTGATTTCATTATCTTGAAGTAGGGGCTTAAGCCAGGTCTCTGTCAGAATGACGATATCTGGATGGTAAAAGGAGATTAAGGCATGGAGGTCATAGACCTTATTTAAGATGCTTCTAATATTTAGATTTATGATGAGGAGTGAGTTTGTGGGCCTTTGAAGTAGGGTTGTATTTAGGTCTGGGATTGGTCTATTTGGACTGAGTGGGCCTGGGTTGGGGTGTATATCACTGCAGCATACTAGTGCTGGTTTCAGGTGTACATAAAACTTGACTAGTTTGTAGACGAGATTTGTGTAATTAAGAGTGGTGTGGGATTGTCTATTATAGGTTCATAGGTAGGTACTAGGCTATCTGCCCGAGGGCATTTAAAAGCCTAGCCCAGAGTGTGTCTGCTTTTGCCACCCCATTGATTAATTAACTGATCCTCTGTCAAGCAGAGCCAATGAAGTGATCCCAGTGGTGTATTTTATGTTACCAATCCACTCGTCAAGGTTTCTCTTGAGTGTTAGTGAGGGGCTCTGCCTGATGCAGTTTGGAATTTTGTTCCAAAGCATGGAGAAGTCTCTGCGACAGGAATCTATGCCTCCAGCATGTTCTATTTATTGTTGTGGTGAGGTTTAGCTCACTAGAACGTGTGGCTCGCATTGACTTGGATTTCTTTAGGTGGAGCATGTCCATCAATTCTGAGTTGGACATGTCTTTGTAAGTCAGGCGGAGATCACCTCTGAGTAAGTGATATGCCACTGAGTACAGCCGGAGTTTTTTCAGTCGGGCTGCATAGGACATATGTTTGAGACCAGTAATCCTCTTGGTAAGGTACTTTTGTGGTTTTTCCAGCTGTTGGTAATGTCCTGTGAGATACATCCCAAGTGGGGGCATTATACTCTATGATGGGTCTAATGAGTGACGAGTAGAGGGGCACTATAACCTCTTTATTTCTAGATGCGAACCCTTTAGTAATTAGATGGGCCACATAGAAGGATTTCCTAACCACTCTGGCAATATGATTGTCAAAGGAGAGATTACTATCTACCTGGGTACCCAGATCTTATTGCCTCTTCTGTATTAAGGGGGCTGCCACCTATGTGGTAATTTGTGGGTGCTTTGTTTTTCCCCAAACGGGATGACTATACATTTTTGGCATTTAGCTTGAGGTCATGACTTTGACACCAGGTGTCCGTCTCAGTAAGGCCCATTTGGAGGATGTCAGTGACAGCCGGAGAGTCAATTATGTCTACCAGTTTGCAGTCATCAACGAACTTGGTTAGCCATAGTCCGCCTGTGTTTGCCTGTACTTTTGAGAAGTATATGATAAACAGTAGGGGTCCTAGGACCGAGCCTTGCGGGACACTACTTGTGACTGGTTTAGAGTCCGACCTGAAGCCCGCTATTCTTACCGTGCAAGTTCTGTCTGTAATCCAGTTGGCAACCCATCTTTTGACTTGGGGGTTCATGTTCAGGTTGGTGAGTTTTTCTGTAATATCTGAGTGGGGAATGGTGTCGAAAGCCTTGGTGAGGTCAAGGTAGGCTGTGTGAACCACTTTTCCTTTGTCTATGGCCTTGGTGACTGTCTCAAAGAAGTCAGCCAGGTTTAGTAGGCATGATCTGCCCTTAACAAAGCCATACTGGCTCGAGTCAAGTGTTTGGAGGTCCCCAGTGTCTTTGTTAATGAGTTCCATGATGATGCGCTGCATAGCCTTGCAGACCAGGCTAGTCAGGCTTATGGGGCGATAGCTACCAGGGTCAGTTGTGACCCCTCCTTTGTGGAGAGGAATAACCGTTGCTGTGCACCATTCTATGGGCACGTAGCCTGTGGAGAGGCTGAGGTTGAACAGCATGTTTAGGTGGGGGGGGTTAGTTCGTTCTGTAGTTCGTGCAAGACGCAGACTGGGACACCATCTGGTCCCATTGATGCTGTGTTTTTAGCTTTTGAAAGGGCTGTTTTCTCCTGTGCGTCTGTGATTTTTGGAACACTACACTTTTCCTGTATTGTTGTGGACACATTTTTGGAGGTGAGAGGGGGGTGAAGTTTGCACTGAATACATCTGCCAGGATGTTGGCAATAACAGTAGATTCAGTGTATTTTGTGCTATTTTGCACTAGTTCAGTGCATATCTGCGAGTTGCCACTTAGATTCTTAACATAGCTAAAGAAGGCTTTGTGGTTATCTTTTGAATCCTTGGCTATTTTTCTTTCGAAGTTAGCCTTGGATGCTTTCATGAGGGACCTCAGTTTCTTACTGATACTGATCAGGGATGTCTTTCCGTCTTGGGATTTGCCTTTTTTCTGAACTAGTTTCCTCCTTTTGTATAGCCTGTTTATTGCAGGGGTCCATCAAACAGGTTTCCTACTCTTGGAGGAGTGAGTCTTGGTTTTGCTAGGGATGGCACGATCCATGCATCCTTGTAGGTGCTCATAGAGTGCATTTGTAAAGGTTTCTGCATCTTTGGCAGCGTTATCCTTTAGCATGGGGGCTGTGAAACTTGCCACCTCTGTCTTAAGTAAGGTGAAGTTTGCTTTAGAAAAGGTTTTTACTGTGTTTTCCTTATTTGGAGGTGGTGGGGTGTGGACATGGTCTGATCTAACCAGTGACGGGTTGACCTCTGTTGTGGAACACCTGTCACCCATGTTGGTGATGACTAGGTCCAATATGTTTTCACCTCTGGTAGGGGAGTTTACCAGCTGATCCAGGGCTTTTGAGTTGAATTCCAGGAAGCGCTAGGCCTGGAAATTTGTACTCTGGTAGTTTTCCCAGTGAATGATAGGGTAATTGAAATCGCCCAATGTCAGGGTGTTTGGTAGGACCTTCATGTTTTTCAGTTTCTCCAGAAAGGTGGAGTGGTGGTCCTGGGTCATAGAGGGTGATCTGTAGCAGGCCACGATTTGTATTGCAGATTTGCCTGATGTTAGTTGCACATGGGTGATCTCAGAGGTATCATGCTGCACCACTAACCTGGAGGTGTAGGTATCCTTGATGAGTATGGATACACCCCCTCCTTTTGTGTTTCTGTGGCCGAAATGTGGTATAAGTTGTAGCCTGGTAGTGCTGGGGTGCTCTCTGGAGCCTTGAACCAGGTTTCAGTTACTGCACAGATGTCGACTTTCTCCATACTGAGGAGTGCTTCGAGCTCGTGAATTTTGAGATTTAAACTCCTAGCACTGAGTAGCATAACCCTCAGTTTTTTGTTAATTGTGCTGTTTACGGAGGTGGGTTTGACTTTTGAGCCTTGCCTAAAAAAGGCACTATGGGGGCAGCAAGAGCCTTGGCCAGTATTCGAAAGCCTAGGGGGTGACGGGTGCAAGCTGTCTCTTGCGAAGCAACGCTGCTCATTGAGCATGTCGTCCCAGGCTGACGGACACTGGATCCCCGTTGAATGACACCAGAAGCTTAACCAATTGTTGAAATTAATCATTTTTTTCTTTATACTGAGGTATCATTCTTGGTGAGGGCAGGATGCTACTCAGGGTCAGGGTCATACCAGCCTGGGCTGCATGATCAGAGAGCTCTTCCATGTCTCTTTTCATGTAGTCCAGGGAGGTATGTCTCAGGTCATTCACACCAACATGAACAATGACAGTCATATTTGTACTTGTTCTGGAGTGACCTGAGTGCTTGTGTTATGTGGCGGATTCTGGCTCCCGACAGGCAGCTAACGGTAACCTTCTCCTTGTCCAGCCTAGTGAGTGGGACGTCAGTGTGCCTGACTATAGAGTCACCTATTACTAGTGTGTTAGGTATGTTATTTCGCCTTAAGGGCTATGATTGTGCGGCACACTGATTTTGTGCTTTATGTGTTGCCTGGTTTGTGACGGGAAGTGCAAGTTGCTTGGGTGTCTGCTTTGGAGGTCTCTGATGCTTTTGCAGGTTTTTATTTAGAGCCTCCGAGTATGATTTTGTGTATTTATGTGTATTTATTTTTTTCCAGTGCTGTTTTAGTAGGTCTGTGTGGCTGGAGGTGTGGTGCAAGTGTTAACCTTCTCCTCTTGACGGTCTGTTCCAGTCTTTAGTGGAGACAGCTTAGCTTCCAGTTTGGCTGTATAATTGCATCTCTTGCATATGCTAGTGTTTTGTGGTGGGAGGAGAGGGTTGTCTGTGTACATGAGGCAGTTGTAACATTGCCTCAGGATACCCAGATTCACCAGCTGGACTGGAGAGTGCACCTGAAGTTGCCCTTTGGTCATGCTTGAATAGTAGGGTGAGCTGCTTAGTCGCTTGGTTGGTGAGGGGTGAATAAAGAGCCTTGCCCTGCTGGGCAATCAGTGTCAGGTTATATTAGTGCTTGCTATTATGTCTGAGCAAGTGCTGGCCTGTAAGATGCTTTTTGAGTGCTTAAGTTGAGAGTTAGACTAGTTTCAAGGTAAAAACTGAAGAGAAGACTTGGTGGAGCCAGGAATAATTTAACCGTAGTTAACCGGCACTGCCCGGTGTACAAAACCGTGCAAACCTGGTTTTTGTAGTAGGGAAATGAAAGAGAGACAAATTAGCCCAAAATGGCCAATAAACTACTAACTTCTGGGCTAGAACCACTCCTCCAGGGACAGATAGGTTGCTCAAAGCTCCCCTCTCTCACAGGTGAACAGAAAAACTTCCTTCTATCCAAGTAAGGTATGGGCAACTCAGAAACTAGTATCACAGCCCTGAATTCAGCACTAGCCTGAAAACTGGACTATACTAGCTTAGAAAGGCTGGAAACAATGATTTTTTTTTGTTTTTTTTGAAAAGATAAGGCAAAAACAGTAAAAATACACTTAAAACAGCTTTAGACTACTACAAACGATCAGAAAAGGCTATTGCACTTCAGTGTGTAATCTACAACAGTTAAACAAATTATTTCAACAAAAAGCAACTTTTTTAAAGTGCAGGCAGTCAAATAAGTACAATATGTGAAAAAAACAAGCCTTTAAATCATAATAAACGCTGCAAAATGAGTTTAGGTGGAAAACAGTTGAGTACAGCAAGAAAGTACAGAAAACTGATACTTAATCACTCCAAAGTCTCTCTCCTAAACTAGAAGGCTTGTATCAGCTTAAGGCTTTGTAGTGCTACCCAGTAGGTTAGTTACAGGAAAGATGGGAAACAAGCGCAGATGTGGTCTTTTAAACCAGAAAGTTGACAGAGATGGACAAACTGTCCAGGGTGAATAAACTAAAATTTCTGGGCCAAGAACCTCTCCTCTCGTGGTAGACAGGCTACCTAGTGCTTACCACTCCCACTGATAAGCTAGAAGGCTTTCCTCCAACACAGAAAGGCTTGCGGGGCTCAGAAGCCTACCAACAGTCCTGGATACAGCAGCTCTGTATCTGGACTAGGCTAGTTACAGGAAAGGTGGGAAACCAGCACAAGTGCGGCTTTTAAACCAGAACGTTGAAAGAGATGGAAAAAACTGCCCAGACGGCCAGTAGCTACAAGTTCTAGGCCAGGAACCACTCCTCTTGTTGTAGAAAGGCTACCTAATACTTACCACTCCCACTGATAAGCTAGAAGGCTTTCCTTCAACACAGAAAGGCTTGGGGGGCTCAGAATCTTACAAAGAGTCCTGGAATACAGCAAGTCTGTACCCGGACTAGACTAGTTACAGGAAAGGCGGGGAACAAGTACAAAGGTAGGCTTTTAAGTCAGCAAGTTGAAAGAGGTGGAAAACTGCCCAAACTGTCAAACTACAATTTCTGGGCCAAAACTCACTCTTCCCATGGAGGATAGGCTACCTAGTGCTTACCACTCCCACTGATAAACTAGATTAAAGGTTTTCCTCCAGCACAGAAAGGCTTGGGGGCTCAGAAGCTTACTAACAATCCTGGATACAGCAACTCTGTAACCGGACTAGGCTAGTTATAGGAAAGGTGGGAAACGGGCACAAGTGCGGCTTTCAAACCAGAAAGCTGAAAGAGATGGGGAGGGGCTCAGAAGCTTACAAAGAGTCCAGGATGCAGCAAATCTGTACCTGGACTACACTAGTAACAGGAAAGCCAGGAAACTGTAAACACAGGCTTTTAAATCAGAAGGTTGAAAGAGATAGAAAAGCTTCCCAAATGGCCAATAAACTAATTTCTGGGGCAGAAACCACCCCTCCTGTGGTAGATGGGTTACCTAGTGCTTACCACTCCCACTGATAAGCTAGAAGGCTTCTTCTATTTGATGGGCATAGTTTGTGTCTGAGGTGGTGAATTAAGGTGTTGTGATAGTTGTATGGGGTTAGTTGTAAATATGGAATGGGGTTTGGAGTATTGGGGAATGTTCCTTTGTAAGGAATGAATCGTGTGTAGGTAAGTGGTGTTTGGTAACTGGTAATGGTGGTTAGCAGAGTGAGGGAAGTGATGCAAATGCTATGTAGTAGGAGTTGAGTATGTGAGGGTTGAGCTGGTGATGTCATAGTGTAGGGGTGAAATACCTACTGTCAACCAATAACCCCAAATACTCACAGCTATTATTCAACAGTATGATCCCACCAAAAATATGATAAATAAGTCAACTAGGTTAACACCAAAGACTGGTCACTGTAGTTATAAATGATCAAGTTGCTATGCCCTTGCAACTCCCACTCTAATATCATCCACCCCATCCAACTACTACCTTTCTTTCACCTCCACTAACTACCTTGATAGCAAGCTCAGATGCTCATAAGCCTAGTACTTATTATACAGCAGGAACTTCTCATTGTTACATTTATTAATGCCTGTTATGTACTTCACAGATAAAGATTCTAGTTGTCCACTGATGTACTATGTTCTTCATCTGTAAACATGTTGTAAGTAATTTCTATGTTAAATTGTTAATCACTATGTAATCCAATGTAACTACTGTCTGTTTATTTTACTGTGGAGCTTTTCTCTCCGGGCCTCCGCTGAAAATGGACCCACGTCCAGTCGGACACTCCCGGTCAACAAATTTAAATAAATAAATAAATAAAATAAGTGTTAAAAAGCATCCAGCAAATAAGATTCTTATATCAATGTAAGTAAAAATACACTTGACAAAATATCAGGCTCATTCAAAACAAAGTCAGAAGACGATATTTGACCCATTCATTAAAATGGTGAGCAGATGTTATAAACTGTAGTATGTTCCAAATGTTGTGGATGTTCAAAAAGTTTAAAGTAAACCTGTAAAACTTGTATGAATCTTAGATATTTGTCCCAAGTGACAGAAGTCTCAAAAACACAGTTGTTTACAATTATTGCATATGGTAACACTAAACAAGTGCCTTCAAACAACAAATCAGATATGCAATACAAACATTATTATGCAAACCTCTCTCAAATTAGTCACCAAAATGAAATGCAGATCCAATAAGTACGCCAAGTGTTTGTTTTACATCCCAAGTTCATATATGGCTTCTAGCGAAAACGAATGTCACTCCACCACTTGTAAAGGCGTCCACAGTCAAAAAACGCCTTAGTGCATATACAACTTTAGAATCAGTTCCTACTAGACTTCATCCTCCCACCATTACTGAAAAAAAAAATAGACATACAAACACCACACAAGAAAATGTATATTAAAAATAGTTTTCTTAACACCAGAAATGTTCTTTCAAGTGCAACTGAATTATAGCATAAGCTTTGAAAAAAAGAGGGCTTTACTATTCTAAAAAGTGTAGCCTACAAACAAAACACTTATAAAAAATGGTTGTGGTCTAACATTAAACAAGCAAATACTTGGTCAAGCATTTTAAGAAAACTGTACAGAAGAAATAAAAAATAAACATTTCCCACAAGAACACACTTGAGACTAGCCCCAAAATGGGAAACTTATCCCTTACAAAATACTCCGTCTTGGTTTGGTAGTTTCAATAACAAGGGGGCGTGGCCTCAAATTCAAAATGACTAATGGCCACCCCCAGCCAGCAATCTGCTACTCATTTCAGAATGTGGATTAAACAAGTCTTTATAGAGGATTAAAATATAATTTATCAACAAAAAGGTGTCCCGTTTCAGTCCACAATAGTGCTAGAGGTCTGTTAATACCACAAAAAAGTGAAAGAAAGTATATTTATACACCGTACGTTAGTGCGAGCACTGCTTTAAACAGTATTTAGTTTCAAACATTCTATTTCTTGGATTTCGTTGCTTGGCCTTTGCTACCCTTTTCGGTTTCTTTGCTGCGCCTGCTGCCTTGGTTGGCTTCTTAACCTTTGTATTCTTAGCAACGGACTTGGGCTTTTTCACATTCAGCTACGTTGTCAAGTGCTATCCTGACACTTAACTGCATCTATGTTCATTGTTCACCTTTTTGATATGCTTAATAGCAAATCCTTCAAACAGCTGTGCAATGTCTTCCTCTATAGTATCAACTGGCAGATACAGGTGCTGTGCTCTTGGAATTGTATTTATTTATTTTTTTTTACTACTCAAGACGATGCAGTCAATCTAAGGACAAGCTGTCATGCTAAACTGCTCTGCTTAAACATATTGCATCTTTCTTCAATCTGCTAATGCATTCACGACACAACTGTCTTTAAACTTTATCAACAAAAATTAGATCTGTGGAGTTTCACTTCTATATTGTAATTCTGCAGCACCACCCAAGAAACAAGAAAAACTGTCATTTAGTGTAAATTCTAGCACTAGTCACACTTGTTTTCATGTTCTGTCTCTCTCTTAACCTTATAGTATCCTGGTACCTTCTGACTTGAAGGTATCATCCTCCACAGTCAGTTCATTGTGCCTCAGGTTGCTATGTCACTATGATTTTCTTGGGAAAAATATTAGTGGTTTGCCTTTATCTTCTCCAATGGATTTTATTTAGTCTGGTTTCTTTATCGTGACATGCCTGTGGAGGCTGGCCGTAGATGGTTTTAGCCCATAGTTTCACTCTGGTACACAAGAACCTTCACCATGAGAAGATAACAGTTTGGAAAGTTTGTGTGATTGTGTGTGTGTCTGTATGTTTATAATGTTCTGACCTTATGCAGATATATAAACAATACGGGAGTGGTGACTTTTCCTTTTAAGAATGCTAAACTAAGATGTATGCAGAAAGGTAGAAGGCCCTACTTACCAGGCAGTTTTCAGACCTTTGGGCCTGAAGAGTGTTCTGGGAAGCTCTAGGAGTTGCAAGAAGTAAGGCAGTCCAGATGGTGGTTCTGTGAGTAAACATGCTGAGACATTTTAGAGAAGAAGCCATTTGGATTTATCCATACCTATGAGGAAATGAAAGGAGAAAGTGCTTCAGGTTATCCCCACCTTTACAGAGGTAAAGGGAGTTTTACATTATTTTGTGTGGGAGTGTAGAGAGAGAGCTGTTCTGTCATGGTGTCTGTAAGCACGCAGCTTTTGAATGTACTGCCAGCATGAAGTTTTGAACTGTATGAATTGATTTCATTGGTTCAGTCCTGAGTTATGTAAAGCCTACACAGCATAGGCATTTGCCAGAGAAAGAATTTTGTTTGAGACTAAAACTGACTGAATATTCAGGTCTGAATTTTCAATGTCAGCTAGATTTCTTTTTCATTTTTATTAAACACTTATTCTTTGGGCTTTTCCCGGTTAGGGGTCGCCACAGCGGAATTCCAGTCCGCTAATGATTGGAAGTAGATTTTTACGGTGCCGAGATGCCAGCCCGATGCCAAACCTTCAACGAAGGCATGTCCTTTTTACGCAAATCTTTCGAACTGCACTCGACACAGAAGGCGCTCCAGCCGAGAATCGAATGGGAGAACCTCTTGCTGTTAGGTGACAGCGCTACCACTGTGGCTATATTTGTATTACTGTGCTAAATAAATTTGATCTTCAAACTGGAAATCTATCTCCAGTGAGAATATGCCAACCATATGCTCCAACATACACACTCTCTCTCTCTCTGTCTCACACTCTGTCTCACTCTCTCACTCACATGCACACTTAGAGTTTACATTTGGATTAATGGTCCATTAATTGCTAAAGGGGATTTACTTGCAGTCAAACCCATTTTACCCAGTTAATGAATGATAATTTGCTAATAAAACGTTTGAGTTAGCAGTAAACCCTTAGCATTGTTTTTGCTTTTTGGCTAGCAAGATTATAGATGGAGTAAGGTACCCTAAACTGATCTGATATCTTGATAGATGGTGAGTGTGCAAAGAAAACAAAAACTATAGGGCTTGATCTGTGACCCAAGGTATACAACTGGATTGTACAGGTATAAAATCTATTACTGGTGATACAATAAGAGAGGACAGTCTAAGTCTTGTACAAGTGAAATTCAGTTTGAGAGGTGTGTTAAAGAGCGCAGCAGTGAGTTTTAGAAAAGTTTTAATAATAAGGATTATTATGAGTGTTGTATATGCAAGACATAGAGGTCCTTGCATCACTGATCAGAGTTTTCATTTGGACTGCAGTTTGCTTAGAAGGACTACACATTTTGCCTATTGCGTACAGTAAAAAGGGGTCAGATTAAAGAAAAAATGCCTAGTGTGGATCCTTAAGAATATTTGTGGTGGGGACAAGTAGGAGGCCGCATTCAGATTGTTGGGATAGGTAGTTGTGTAACCAATTTTGGTTGGCTCATGTAGGATAATAGTGTAGGAAGCAGAACTTAAAACCTTTGTCAGATGAGTAAATAGTGTTCCTGTCAAGTGGGTATGGTCCTGCATCTGTACATAGTATAAAACGTAGTCTCCACTAAGGAAATGTGGATATTCTGGTCAGCCAAAAGATAAGTTGCTGCTTAGAAATGGCCCTAATGTTTTAGTCAGAAAATGCAGCATTGAACAGACCAATTGTATAGTGAAATGCCTTCCTCAGGATGCGGCTCACTAAATATAACAAACAGAAAGACTCTAAAGGTTTTTTAGGCCTGTGATTTTTTTTTTTTTTTAAGTTTTTTGCATCAAGAGAAGGTGGAAGGTCTGTCTCTTTATTCAGTATCTTAGAGGAGAGATCCCTTTCTGTCTTAGCATGCAATTACCCTGTTGTCCAAGAATTCCTGTATCTCTGAGTCCAGTGGCTGCACCAACCCTAGAACCAGAGACCTAAATATTTACTAACAGATAGATAAAACACTGTGGAGGAACAGGTTTGTAACGCAGCACTACTTTAATCTTTGGTATAAGCTTTCCCTGCATGTTGAGCAGTGCAGCTCACTGGCTTTCTTTAAATATAACATAGATGACTGGATTGGTTTTCATAAATGTACTCTAGGATTAACTGGAGTGGCCATCCTAGAGAAAGGAGGTACATTCTGAGGGAGGATAATGGCAAAGTGTAAATGGTCATTAAGACTCTGCAGCTTTAGAATTCCTATGAAGACTAAAGTGATATCCTAGTTACGTAGATAGGAGTGATGGCAGTGATTAGAAAGGGCACAGTAATGGTTAATTTCCATAGTAGAGAGATTTATAAGAAGAAAGATGAGATGATATGGTTGATGAGTTAAAACTTAAATTCCGCAGGTTTTTAGTAACAATGGAAATGTTTCATTCTCCCAAGACCCACCATGAGGTTGTAGCTTTCCAAAGAGTTTGAACTTGAATGTTGTCGGCCCCATTGCCGGTGAGTGCTGTTAGGCTTGAAAAGCAGTGGCATCTATTTGCTAAAAACTAAGTTTACATTCAGAATAGGGACAGCCACAATCCCAAAACAGATTATCCCATTTAAAATAAACCCTCAAATCCAGCAATCCCAAAACAGATTATCCCCCCTAATTTAAACCCGCAAATCCAAACCTACAAATTATTCAAGAAAAAAAAAAAATCACAGACCACAGATCCCATTCACTTCAGTATAAAAAACAATGTTTTACATGCACTTCAACTACTGCAAGCATAAAATCCATATATCCATTGCCCGTTTTAAAACAACACTGCTCAGCTAACTCAATGCATTAGAGAGTGTAACTTTTTTCGAATGAAAACAATTAAAAATCATAAAAATGAAATAAAACACCTTACCTAGACAGTCGGAAAATGTCACTTTTGTTAAAAAGGACCCACTTTTAACTATCTGATTAACCTAATGATGAATGTAAGGAAGGCCCGGTTTTATGCAAGTTATTGGCTGATGGTATGCTTCCCTACACCAGGCATCCCCAAATAGTGTCAAGGGAGAGCAGCATCTCTTCCATCAGAAAAGATGAGATGGCCTTTGTTGGCTTATGTTTTTTTACTAGCCTCCCAATGCCCAGGCTGCTTACAGATCCATGGCTGCCAGTGACTTTGATACCTGTCCCCTGCCAGTGTGGTATGTATGTGACATTCACTGTTCAGTGTGCTTCTCAGAAACTGAGCCTGTGAGCTCATGTTAGTCAGTGGGTTCAAGCATACAAATATTGTGTAGTGCATGGAGAGTGCTTATAACACTCCAATGTTTGGAAAAAGACAAACCAGTTAAGTGCCTGAATGGCAAGCATCCCAACCTTAACAAATGTTTAGCACCCCCTGTGAAAGTTGTGGTTGGGTCCAACAGTAGCCAATAAATTATGCCTGTACTGACTAGCAGATGACAGCGGCAAAACAAAACATTTGTTTCTGCCTGCTGTCTGTACCCTTAACATGTCCCTAACATCTTGTTAAAAAAACATAACTTGAGAGTTGCTAGAATAACATGATGCATTTTCACCTGCATAATCTGGAGAATGCAAACACTGAAACGTGGGTGTATGTCATTATTTAGTGACCTCAAGCTTCAGTGAATTGTCCAAAAAACGCATATTTTATGAGGGACAGACGAAATATGTGAAACTATCTGGATGTCCTGCGAAAATCTTGACAGAGAGTTATGACTTGGGTAAGTGTAACAGATTACATTACACTACCTCTATGACAGCACTTGCTAAGTGTTTTACGGCTTTGAAGGCCAGGATTCAGATGATTTTTATTTTCCCTGTAACAGTACATGGAGCAGATAAAGTTCCATGGACTACAAAGAATTATGATTCTCATCTATCATAACCCATTATTTTGTGTTCTCGACATGGATGCCAAGAGTTACCTCTGAAGCTTTGCTGTTGAGGTGAATTTTTTGGCATTCATTCTCAAACACACAATAAGCAGGTTATGATAGGCAACAAAATCCTAAACCTGTATATTTTAACTCAAGGTTGTGCAGTCTTGGATTAGTTATATTAATTAAGGGGGCTTATGGCCTACTAAAATAAATTTGCACATTTCAGCAAATTCTGTGGAATGTACTTGTAGAATTTGCAGTTTTCTGAATAGCAACTTAAACATCCAACAATCTGTATTCTATTGGAAGAACACTGCTAGTTTATTATACTGTTGTGGAAACCATGCATGTTTGTATGTCACACACTTACTGTGGATGATTACTTAGGTAAATTGCTGGATGATAAGTGACTAAAGGACAATGAAGTGCTCTTTTCCTGATACTCTTTTCATATGCATGTTGTGAGTAATTAGAATGAGAAAATACCAGCAAAACAAAAAGTTAAGTATTGCCATGGCTTGACATCTGTATTGTGATCAGTAGGATGAGCATTGATACCCAGGTGAAAAATACGTTCCTTGAAAAGGCCTTTGTTGCCTTTTTGAGATTTGAAATAGTATGGCATAGTGTTTTACCTAATTTTTTATAAAAAAATGCAACTGTGAACAAGTATGCAACATGGAGCCTTATCACAAGAAATAGGGGTCCAGTCTGGGTTTACTTTGTGGATTCTGCATGTTGTTGATCTTTCATAGGATTATAGGAGGTTACTAGGCTAGTGGCCCTGGGGCCCTTACAAGCCTAACCAAGAGTTATCCTCAAAAAAGGAAACTTCACCTGTCGCCCCTGTCAGTGAGAGACAAAGGTGCAACTCCTAGGACAAATTTATAGTTTCCCATCCACTCATCAAGGTTGCATTTAGAAGAGGGACAGTGAGGTACACCAACATGTATTGACAGTTTATTCCAGAGATGGGGCAACCTCTGGGAGGCAAACCTGTTTCTTCCCTCAGGTTTTGTTGATGTTGCATATTAGATTTAGGCCTATTGGATGGGTAATGCTTGAGGAGTTAGAGTTATGGATATGGAGCATCTGTAGTAGGGCAGGGTCTGATATTGCCTTGTAGATGAAACACAGATCACTTCTGAGCAATCTGTATGATACCGAGTAGAGTGATAGTGATTTAAGCCTGTCCACATAGGATAGGTGTTGGAGACCATGGATTCTCTTTGTGAGGTATTTCTGTGGCCTTTCCAGTTGGTGCATGTGTTTGGAGAGATGCATAATAAACGGGGCATTATACTCAATTATAGATCTAATAAGGGAGGAGTACAGAGAGGTAATAACCTCCTTTTTTCTGAATGCAATCCCTTTACTTATGAAATGAACCATGTAAAAGACTTTTCTGACCACTGCTACCACATGATGGTCGAATATGAGATTATCAACCTGAGTACCTAGGTCTGTCACCACAGGTTTTGTGCTTAGGGGGTTTGTGTTAATGTGGTAATCAGTAGGGGCCGTGTTTTTGCCGAATGGTACGATAACACTTTTTTTTGCTTTTAACTTGAGGCCATTTCTTTGGCACCAGTTATTTGTAGCTGTGAGACCCTTTTGCAGTATGTTAACATCAATTGGGGAGTCAATGACAGCACCCAACTTAGTCATCTGAAAACTTTGTCAGCCATAGGCCCTTTGTCTTTGACTGGACCTCTGAGAAGTATATGCCAAACAGTAGGGGTCCCAGGACAGATCCCTGGTTAACACCACTAGTGACAGGTCTGCTGTCGGAGGTGGCAGGACCTATTTTGACCTTGAGTCCTGTGAGCCAGTTGGTCACCTAGTGTCACCACCTTTGTGCAAAGGGATGACTATAGCAGTTTTCCACTCTGATGGAATGAAGCCTGTAGTTAGGCTGTGGTTGAATAGGGTGCTCAGTGGTGAAGTTGTTGTGGAATTTTGCTGGGGACTTCTGTTTCTTCCCGTATCCCAGACATGTGGATGGGTGAATTTGCAAGTCTATAAATTGTGTGTGTACATGTATGCAGGGGTGTGTGTATCTTGAGATAAATTGTCATCTCATCAAGAACTGGTTATTGGCCCTGCATTCATAAAGTATCACAGTAGGTACACTTTGTACTGCAGCATTGACAAGTGAATTAATGAATGATTTCATAATGCTGTTATACCATTTCTTTCTTCTGTAACTAATCTTCTGGGAATGCTCTGAACCTTTATTTGGTATACAGTAAAATGAAAAAAAGGCTTCCACCACAACGAAAAGTTCACTGAGAAATTCTGTTAAAATGTAGGCTTTAATAAAACGAAGAAATAAAAAGCACAAATTGTGCTGTTCAAGTCGCAGGTCAAACAGGATAAGCGCTTTCAGTTAAAAAAAAAAAAAAAAAAAAAAACCCCTTCAGATCCTAGTGTGTAGACCTGACTTACTGCTGTTAAATAAAGATCCTTAATTGCTCAACCAATCACATACAGCAATCAGATGCACACCTTCCTTAAGCCTCCATTTCATTTCTTAATTAGGCTTCTGTCTTTAAAAATAGGTTTAATAGGAACTACTGTGTTGAGCCCTGGAAATAAATTAGCTCCGAGGTTCATGATCCATTTGATTTCTTCAAAACTGAAAAAGAATCAGGCTTAAGGAAGGTGTGCATCTAATTGCTGTATGTGATTGGTTGAGCAATTAAGCATCTTTATTTAAAAGCAGTAAGTCAGGTCTACACACTCTGATCTGAAGAAGGTTTTTTTAACTGAAAGCGCTTATCCTGTTTGACCTGCAACTTGAACAGCACAATTTGTGCTTTTTATTTCTTCGTTTTATTACAGCCTACATTTTAACAGAATTTCTCAGTGAACTTTTCATTGTGGTGGAAGCCTTTTTTTCATTTGACTATTTTTGCCTATTAAGGCTTACTCTGGAGGTGGTTTTTGGTTTGGTTGTTTGTGTTTGTTTGGTATACAAAGTGTCAGCACGCATTTGTAACTTAGTAATTTTAAAATGAACCTCCAGAAGTTTCCATACTGAATTTCTCAAGTCTTTTGACTGCAATAGCCTTTAGTCGTCTTACAGAAGTTGGTACCACAGAAGGGTCCCTATTAATTATCCAAACTTTTTAAAGTTCGAATGTCATATGGTCGACACCATATGATCGAACCTGAAAAAGTTTGAAGGTGAAAAGCAACGGCTCCGTACAGAGCAGAATGGTAAACTTTCCCTTTTCTGCACTGAACTGTGATCTTGGAGTTGGTATATTTAAGTAGGGAGGGGTGGGGGGTGCAGGGGGTTGCAGGGGGGCTTGCCCCCCTTCTCAGAGCATTGAAGCAAGTTTTTTTTCAATTCTTTATTATAATTTTGCTGTTTCAAACTTCGTTCATATGTTGTCAAACATATGAGGTTCAAAGTTTTGAAACTTTGAATATATAATATAGACCCCCACAGAATGCACACAGTTACATTGCCTTCTTCTAAACTGAAAATGTCAGATGTACTGTACAGCAGAATTGTGTTTTTTAGCAAGAGATGGTGTTGACTTACTCAAAACTATGGTGTCTAAAGAATGCTGAGAAACTACAGATGCTTAAAAGGAGCTCTGTATGTTCCTAGGAGACCTAACAAGCAGTGTCTCATAGTCTCTGTTATTTATCACAGATGAGCAGTTAGCCTGTGGTTAAGGAATGACACAGAGAATGTACCTGTGAATGGGAATGTGATGCCATTAACAGAGAACTGTTGATCCCTTACAGGGGCAATTAAATTTGACAGTTAGTTGCTGCTAAATAAGAACACATATCAAAAAAATTGTCTTGGAACATGTAGTTAACATAAATCAAATCATGCCTTTTAAAATTATTGACATTTGTCTCAGAACCTTTTCAAAGAAAACCTGAATTTCAGAGCAGTGCAGTTTGAAGTTGAAATTAAGGCAGGAAGACAAAGCTGCATTATGTTGCATGAGCACAAAGTACACTGTATGAAAGAGTTGTGACTTAAGTCAAAACCACATCAAATTACCTGCCATCTCTGTACTATTTTGAAGAACAGATGATAAAATGGATTATGTTCAGGTCTCCAGTCAGGAAATTTGCCTAGAGAGTGAAACATGAGGTGAATTTCTTGATATCCATTTTAAGAACACGCAAACACTGGTTATGATTGTCATCTCAGTCATAATTCTTTGTAATAATAAAGGAAGTTTTAGCTGCCGATGTGTTGTAAACTTGTTTAAAAAAGGGGTTGTGGAACAGCTTTTAAAGCTGTTTTATGATAACCTGTGCACTTCACTTTTACTGTGTAACTACTTTTTGTGTGGCAATATCTACCACAAAAGGAGTGATTTATGGCCCAGAAATTGTAGTTTATTGGCTGTTTGGGCAGTTTTTCCATGTCTTTCAACTTTTTGGTTTAAAAGCAAGCATTTGCGATTGTTTCCCACCTTTCCTGTAAGTAGTCTAGTCCAGATACAGACTAGCTGTGTCCTGGACTGTTTGTATGCTTCTGAACGGTGCCAAAGTCTGCTCTTAAATTTTTCCCTTAGATCTACTAGTTCTCTCTTCTCCTGCACTTTTACTAGCTTATTAATCTAGCACTTAACCAGACTTCTTGTAGCAATTATTGTAGCACACACAAGTGCTACCAACACTAAATGTTCTACAAGGAAATAGCTCCAGTACTTATTAATGCCCACCCCTCCAGGCATGTCTAAAGGTCTGTTCCCTGTGCTTTCTCTTATTAACGTTGTGAACTTGGGCATCCTGAGGCAATGTAGCAACTGCCTCATGTACACCAACAGCCTTCTCCTCTTACCTCCCAACACTCAGGCTTGCGAGAAATGTACTTGTATATCCAAATTGGAAGACATGCACTCTCCAGCCAAGACCGGAATAGCTGGTCAAGAGAGGGTCAACACTTGCACCACACCTCATGGAACACACAGCCCTCCAGAACACACACCAGCACTGCCTTCACAAAAAAACACAAACCACATACCCACCTTCATGGAGGCTCTCAATAAAAATCTACTCGAACAACAGGGACCTCCAAGGCAGAAGTGCACTCGACCAGCACAACACAACACTAATCATGAGACACAACTCTCCTAAACAGTGTGCCCCTCAACCAAAGCTCCTAAAGCAAAACAGCATGCCCAACACTAGTCATAGGTAACTCGATAGTGAAGCACACTGATGTCCCACTCACTAGGTTGAATAAGGAGAAAGTAAGAAAGTAACAGCTGCCTGTCAAGTGCCAGGATCCGTCACATAATGAACGCACTCAGGTGTCTCAACAACAGGTACAAATATGACTCAGTCATTGTACATATGGGTGTGAATGACCTGAGGCGTACCTCCCTAGACTGCATGAAGAGAGACATGGAGGAGCTCTCGGTTTATGTAACCCAGGTGGGTATGACCCTAGCCTTGAGCAGCATCCTACCATCACCCAGAATGATGCCACAGTACAAGCAGAAAATGATTGATTTCAACAATTGGCTAAGTTTCTGGTGTCATTCTAAGGGTATCCAGTGTCTTCCTGCCTGGGATGACATGATTGACAGACCTCGATGCTTTACCAGAGATGGTCTGTATCTATCACGGATAGTCTTCCGGATACTAGCCAAGGCTTTTGCCACCCTTATAGTGCCTTTTTTAGGTGGTGTTCCCAAAGACCAAATTACCACCATAACAGCTACAAACAAATGCAGTCTGAGGGTCGTACTGCTCAACGCTAGAAGTCTAAATCTCAAAATGCACTCGCTCATAGCACTCCTTAAAATGGAGAACATCGACATTTGTGCTGTAACAGTGACCTGGTTCAAGGCAGCAGAAAGCACCACTATACTACCAGGCTATAACTTTTTCCACACCTTTTTGCCCCAAAACTTGGAGGTTTGCTCCAAAGGTGGTGGTGTTTCTATATTCATAAAGGATCTGCACACCTCCAGACTGGTAGCCCAACATAATGCATCAGAGATACTGCAGGTGCAGATAACATTAGGTAAGGCAGCAATTTCAGGTCGTAGCTTGCTATAGGTTGCCAACCATGTCCCAAGACCCACTCCACATTCCTAAGCGCCCTGGAAAATATTAGGGACCAACCTAACACTCTCGTACTAAGCAACTTCAGCTACCCCTCAGTTAAATGGGAAAATTACTTGTGTACCAATACACTTGATGAATGTTTTCTGGAGTTCATTGATTCCAATGCCCTGGACCAGCTCATTCTTACCCCCACTAGAGGTAGCAACATCCTTGACCTGGTCATTACTAACATGGGTGACCATTGCTCTACAACAATAGTCAGCTCCTCCCTGATTAGATCAGACCACAAACTAATCACCTTGGAAATCCACATCCCTCCCACCCCCATGAAAAACTTTTCCAAAGCTAACTTTGGGCTCCTAAAAACAGAGGTGGCTAATTTAACGGCACGCTTGCAAATGAAGAATAGTTGCATGACAGCTAAATCATACACCAATGCACTGTACGAACAGGTACACAAATGCATGGATCTCGGCATACCCAATAGAACCAAGACGCTGTCCTCCAAAAAAAAGGAAGCCAATCTGATGGTCCCCTGCCATAAACAAAATCCTACAACAAAAGGAGGAAACTGATGCAGAATATGGTGAAGCCCCAAGACTGAAAAAACTCCCTTATCAGCCTCAACAGCCAGCAGATATTGCCAATATACTGGCTGACAGATTCAGTGCCAACTTTACTCCACCCACCCCCAAGGACCAGTCACAATACCAGTAGACTGCCAGGCACCCAGTGTTAAAACAGCACTGTCCAAGGCCAAGAATACAGCTTCTATGGGATATGCAATATCCCTGGCTGTGTTCTACATGAACTACAGGGTGAACTGGCACCTCACCTGTGCCCTGTTTAATTACACCCTCACCTCAGGCTTTGTCCCTACCGAATGATGCACTGCTACAGTCAGCCTCTCCACAAAGGAGGAGCAACTACAGACCCTGGGAACTATCGCTCCATTAGCCTGACGAGTCCAATATGCAAAGCTGTGGAACGCATCGTCATGGACCTAATAAACAAGGATATAGGGAATCTCCAAACTCTGGATCCTACACAGTTTGGTTTTGTGAAGGGTAGATCATGCCTGCTCAACTTGGTCCACTTTGAGTCAGTCACCAGAGCTGTGGATGAAGGCAAGGTGGTTCATTCAGTCTGCCTTGATCTGGCCAAGGGCTTTGATATGATTCCCCTCTCAAGAATCACAGAAAAACTCACTAAGCTAGGCATCAACCCTTATATCACTAGGTGGGTTGCAAACTGGCTCACAGATGGAACCCACAGTGTAAAAGTAGCTGACTCCAAGTCAGACTGCTGACTAGTCACGAGTGGAGTCCCACAGGGTTCAGTCCCGGGTCATCTGTTTGGTATCTACTTCTCTGAAGTCCAGGCCAACACGGACGGACTCTGCCTGACAAAGTTTGCAGATGATTGCAAGTTGGGAGCTATTATTAAACTCCTCAAGTGCTGTTGACATCCTACAGAATGGCCTCACTGAGACCAGCGACTGGTGTCAGAACCATGGCCTTAAGCTCAATGCCAAAAACTATGTTGTCATCTCATTTGGGGAAAAACCCAGTTCCCATGAATTGATATTGATGGTAGTCCACTGAACACAGACGTTATAAGAGGTCTGGGAACACAGGTTGACAGCAACCTGTCTTTTGATCACCACATTGCCACTGTGGTCAGAAAGTCCTATGTGGCACATCTCATTACAAAGGGTTTTGCATCCAGGAAGAAAGAGGTCATTGTCTCCCCCTCTACTGTGCCCTCATTAGGCCAGGCATAGAGTACAATGCCCCATTTGGCATGCACCTCACTAGACACCTGCAAAAGTACCTTGCAAAAATGATCCTAGACCTTAAACACTTGTCCTATATGGACAGACTCAAAAAAAAAAACTCCAACTATTCTCTATCTCATATCGCCTACTTAGAGGTGATCTCTGCTTGACTTACAAAGCCATGTCTGAACCATCTCTGTTAAAAATGCTACATCTAATGAAGTCCCAATCCCTCTGCACCACACGCTCCAGAGACCTCAATCTCACTATCACAATCAACAGAATGTACTGGAGGGACAGGTTCATAACCCAGAGACTGCCCATGCTATGGAATAGACTTCCCATACATGTCAAGCAGAGCACCTTGCTGATCCTCTTCAAGAGAGATCTTGATGAGCGGATGGGAAATAGAAAATTCACCCCGGGGATAACTCCAGTGGCTCTACTCGACAGAGGCACTGGGAACTAAGGTCGGGTGGCACGATGCCAGGGCCATCCTATGGCTAGGCTTGTAAAGGCCCCAAGGCCATTAGCCTAGTACACACTTATGAACCTATTTAATGTTGCTAGCTGTTTTCAGACACCGTCTGAGTGCATGCATCAGTAATTCATACAGAACCTTTTTTTTTTTTTTTTTTTTTTCAAAATAATTTTTTTATTTTTAAAAAAGGTGAGTAAACAAAACCGTGCACATACATAAAAGTACAAGCAATGAATATGCGCTGCATTTACATACATGGATGCTTATGACCTTGATATAGTGAGAGATGAACATAAGAACATATTTAGCATGAACAAGGAAGAAGACTGCAGCCTATTGATTTATGCATTATATACAAATTAACAACCAAAACCCAAAAGGAACAATATATACAGTGCTACCAGTATATTAAAAGAAAAAAACAAGAACAAACATTGTCAGTACATTAAAAACTACCTATTAACAGCCCTACTAGTACTTTGAAAAAGAAGAGAGTGGCCCCATAAATAAAGAAAGAGAGTATAGGGGAAGGTTTGTAGGAAAGCCAGAGTTTAGTCGCACAGGATTATTTCAAATAGGCTTTTCCAAAGTTTACTGTAATAGACTCTCTTCTTCGGTCCATTTATGATGAATTTCTGAGCCGAGATATATTTGGTGGCCATGTCTTTGAATCCCCTCCAGCACAATTTGGTCCGATCTAACCAGTTATATGTGATGTAGAGTTTTATGAGGGAACACATTGTAATTAAAATGTGAAGATGGATTTTAGGCAGGCCCGGAGGAGGTATATTTAGTATAGCCGTATCCCATGAGAGAGTGGAGCTATAGTAACCCATTTTTTTGAGACGCACTTTGAGAGAACACCATAGTTTATAGGAATTCTTGCAGTGCCACATAATATGGAGTAAGTCAGCTCTCACGCCAGGACAGCATGTACAGAAAGGCGAGCTATTGGGATTAAATTTATTAATTCTTACGGGGGTATAGTAAGAGTTGTTATTCAACATCAATTGCGTATATAAGAGTTTTTTAAAAGGGGAGAGTTCTATAGTGGTTTTTATAGCTAGTAATTTTTGGTCTTCTGTAATAGGAGAATTTTGCTCATCCCAGTACTTGGAGAATAGGCAGTTACCTTTGTAAAGTAGAGGTTGTATTAACTTGTATGACGAGGATATTGTTTTGTTGTCTTTAGCAATTGTATTGATGATTAGTTTTAATTTATCGATTAGTAGTGCATCAGGGAATATATTATTGGTTTGTGAAGAGATAAGTTCCCTAAGTTGACGGAGGATAACCGTGTATTTGTTGTTAACTTTCAGAGTTAAACGTAGCTCAGCAAGAGACAAGTTTTTATGTTTAAGGATATCCCACACTGTAAGGTCTTTAATGATAGGGAATTCCTCAAGATCTATCATCTTGTTGTTGATCCTTAAATTGGGATTAAGATGTATTGGTTGAAAAAAAGGAAGAATAGGATGAAGATTAATGTCCTTAATCAATTTCTGAAAAGATTTAATTTGAAATTTCAATATGGGTGATATTCTTGAACTTTTCAAAGAGACGGGAGTTAGAAAGGGAATAGACTTAGGATTGATTTTATTAGAGAGGATATGACCGTGCCATATCTTCAACCAAGCTGGATAATGAGTTTGAGACTTTCTATTCATGTTTGCAATGGACCATAGTTTATTAGAACAAATAATTATGTAGTAAAGATGAAGATTTGGGAGGCCCACCCCGCCTTTCTCTTTAGGAAGGCATAGTTTGGAAAAAGAGATCCTAACGTTTTTTGGAAACCATAGAAATTTGACCAAGGTTTTTTCAAACTGTGAGAAAAGATTGTTTGATAAAATAACATTGATTGAGCTGAATTGATACAAGAGTCTAGGCAAGATATTCATTTTCACTATAGCTACTTTAGAAAGAAATGATAAATTTAGTAATTTCCATCTTTGAAGATCCTGGCAAATGATGGACCATGATTTAAGCAGATTATTTTGAAGCGAGGAAGCTTGGTTGTGTTGAAAATTAATGCCTAAGTATTTAAGATTGTATGAGATATTAAAGGGAGATTCAGGGAAAAAAAAAGGTTTATGAGCCTCAGGATTTATTGGGAAAATGTGTGATTTTTTGTTGTTGACTTGGTAACTTGAGGCTTCAGAAAAAATAGTAATTGTTTTTAAAATTTTTGGCAGGTCTGTATTAGGAAATTTGAAGTAAAGGTTTAAATCATCAGCGAAGGCTGATAGAGCTACTTGTGTGTTGAGAATTTTTGGTATGGTGTGAAATGTATTTTGAGTAATATATAGAAAAAATGGTTCGATAAAAAGATTGAAAAGAAAGGGAGAAAGTGGACAGCCTTGTCTTGTGCCATTGGTAATCTTAATTGAGTTAGATCTTTTTTTGTTTATATATAAATAGGTGGATGAATTTGAATAAAGAATTCTGATCATATCTGAAAAAACTTTTGGTATAGTAAAATGCGATAACGTGGTGAACAGAAAGTCCCAGTCTACCCTGTCAAATGCTTTCGACGCGTCCAGAGTCAGGGCATACAGCGGGTTTTTCTCCTTTTTAGTAAACTGAATAAGAGAGTCCAAAGTTAGTGTATTGTCCCATGTATGTCTACTGGACATAAACCCAGCTTGATCAGATGATATTAAATGTGGCATTATCTGTTTGAGTCTATTGGCTAAGATAGTAGAAAAAATTTTAATATCAACATTTATAAGCGAGATAGGTCTGTAGTTATGCGGATCGTTTTTTTCTTTGTTGTTTTTAAGTAAAAGAATTGTTTTAGAGTTGTTCCAGTGTATGTCAGAGATTCCATTTTTTATAATGTAGTTAAAGACTTCAAGAAGAATAGGGGCTATTTTTGGACTAAATGTTTTGAAAAAATTAGTAGTGAAGCCATCTGGACCAGGAGATTTCCCTATTTTAAGTTTATTGATGGCATTTTGAATTTCTTGAATATTAAGTGGAGCTGATAAGAGGGTTGTTTGATCCTGATTCAGAGATGGGAAGGAAATGGATTTGAGAAATGATTCCCTCTGCGCATTAGAGGAGGCGTGCCTATTCTTGCTATAAATATCTGTGTAGATGTCATAAAAAAGGTTAATTATCTCAGAGTCTGATTTATAAATCACCCCTCTGTATTGCAAAATGGAGATCGTCGGGGTGCCGCTATTATTTTTGAGTATTCTAGATAGGGTTCTAGATGGGATTTGTGCCCATTCAGAATAAGTCGCAATCTGTTTTTGTTCATGCAATGAATAGTTATGTAGGTGTAGCTCACATAGTTCTTTATGTGTTGAATTTATTAATTTTTCTAGTTTGAGGTCAGGATGTGATTTTAGTTCTCTCTCCAGAGAGGCAAGTTTTAGAACAAGACTAGTTTCTTTTTCTTTATTCAGCTTGTTGAAGAAAGTGGCTTTGCTGATCAAATAACCTCTTAATTCAGCTTTACAAGCCCATTGTATATCAAACGCTATTTGAGATTTGTTAAGGTTAGCATATAATTCAGACAGTGACGCATTTATTCTCTCTAGGATCTCTTTGTATTTTAGTAAATTATTGTTAAAGGACCAGTTCATATGCGGGGTTGCAGAATATGCGAAAGAAATCATAAGAGAGATTTTTGCATGGTCAGATAGTAGTCTAGGCTCACATCTTAGTGTATTCTTGAATTTGGAGAAAGATTTAGAGATTAAGAAAAAGTCTAGACGTGACCATGATTTGTGGCAGTTAGAGTAGAAAGTGTACATGCTGTCCCTACGTGAGTCAGAGCTGTAAACAATAGTATCCATGAGATTGAAGTCAGACATTAGTTCCTCAAGGGCAATAGAGGCTTGAAAGTTATATGAGTGAGAGTTACTAGTACGATCTAATCTGGGATTTAACACTGCATTCCAGTCACCTGCGATTATCAAGAGGTGATTTGGGAATGAGCTAAGGATGTTATAAATTTCTAGGAAAAAGAGATGTTGTAGGGTACATGGACCATATAGATTTAGAAATAAAACTGGTTTGGTAGAGTCTGGTAATACAGAGGTAAAATAACACCATCTACCATTTTTATCGGACTTACATTCCATAATAGCGCCTTGGAATTGTTTCTTAATTATAATGGCTACACCTTTAGAGTTTGAGCTATCACTCCCGGCTATTATAGTCCTGATCCATTTTCTGTTGGATGTTTTTTCCCAGCCCTCTTTAGATAGGTGCGTCTCCTGTAAGAAACAAATACCAGCCTGGGATTTAAAAAAAAGATGGAGAATTAAGTTTTTTTTCGCAACATTTTGTAGACCCTTAACATTCCAGCAGTCTATATGCCAACTATTGAATTCCTCATTTTAACTGGTTATACTGACAAAATTCTAATAAAGTGGGAATTATTATTCTACGTGTATTTGATATTGTTTGATTATGGGGATTTGCCTTAGGAATTGCCTTAGGGCTTGAGGAAAGGAAGAGAGCACAATAGGACCTTAATCCTGTCTTTATGATAAGATTAACCTTGCATAAGGAGGTAGCACACAGCTTCTTCAAACTAACCCCAGTGCCTAACCACCCAAACTCCTTGTATGAAGAAGGAAACATATACCCAAACAAAAAACCAAAAAAAAAACCAAAAACCTCTATACATATGTACAAAATATACGTCATCCAAATGAACAACAAACCTAGCATACTTACACATACACCCACTGAGCTTCCCATATCAAGCGCATTGTAGATACAATTTAAATATCTAGCATATTTCTGAAGTCAATATGCCTACTTGAAGGTGTACGCTTATGGGAGTCCAACATTCAGATTGAGTTTTTAAGTACTAAGATTACGTGTTTGGATGAACATTTAAATGTAACATCATATTATTTAGTAATCCACTCAGCTTCGCTTGGATATAAGGCGGGGAACAGCAACAGAAAATGCCTCTGTCCAAATAAGAAAGAATATGGACATAACCCAACACTATTATTTCAAAGTAAAAAGCTTCGTCACAGAGATCAAAACAACTGACCTTAATGGTATTGAGTTTCATATCAACTCCATATACATTCCAAAGCATAGTAAAACATTTAAACCCAACTATACTATGTGTTACGAATGCAGTCTTTAAAATTACAGCACCGACCATTAAAATTGTCCCAATTGTATGCTAATCAACTGAAATTTTTCAGCTCCCTGTGGCCCAATTAACTTTACCATGTTTTTTAAGAACTTTCAATCAGTATCTATGAGGGCTTTCGTAAAGCCCCATGTAAGTTTGACAGGAGTTGTGTTTGGAAGGGGTAAATGATCAAAGATATGTTATAACCTGCCCATTTTCAGCCTGTACACATGAAGGAAACGCCATACAACACCTTCAAGAATTATGTACATGTGAAAACACTACTCAGGAATAATTAAACCTTCCGTCATAAGAAGTTGCCTCACTGGTTGGCATTAAGAATTGAAGGACAGACCATTATTAAAACTCTTTACACAATAAAAACTGGAACAATGGTCAAATGCAATGAATTGGTATCATTCATATATTACAGAATGTTCTCTTAAATACTATAACAATACTGTACAGCAAATACCTTTGCATCTCTGGCTGTCTACAATATCAGTTGACCCAGTCACACTCCAGTATGGAAGTTAAGACATCTGCTAAAGGTTCAAAATGTGACCTTCATCCACTTTCATTGATTGTCATACTAAAAATTTAGACAAATCGCTAAACTGCACTCAGTAAGTTAGTCTTACAGTGCTGGGGAGCATAGCCTGAAAACTGCACTTGAATTTTACTAGCACGGGAGAAAAAAAAAAAAAAAAATCCTTCCTTAAATGAAAGGCACAGAATCTTAAAGTTATTTTATTCTGAGCGATGCTGCAATCAAATTCAGTGTTTGCTTCCTGAGGACGGTTAGTGATCCAATCTTCAGAGCACAGAACATGCCTCAAGCATAAACAGCAAATTTGGTGTGTGGTTGTGAAAAATCTCCTCACAGCAGCCGGCTACAACAAAGTGGTGCATTATCAAATAAAAGGTCAGATTGAAAACATTCAACAATTAAAAACAAGACAGCATTAAACAGATCCTAAAAAACCATAATGACGTACACAGACCTAAAAAAGTTGCTTCTGGACAGTTTATCATCAACTCATCATATGCAGTGGTTCTAGCCATTATGCAGAGGGACAAACTATGTGGTAATTAGGCTCTTAGCGAAAAATCTTAACCGAAACCAATAACATACGACTCCTATCTGACTAGGACAGAAGAGCACAGATGTACAAGCACACAGGCAAAGGTTATCTTATCAGACCCACTGCATCGTTAATCTACCAAGCAATGCAAACTCTTAATGGAACCATGAAATATTGCTATATAAATGAGCAATTAGTGGAAGACCACCTCTGAAGATGTTTCATATAATTTTTGCCTGCTGCCAGATTCCAACTATTCTATACAGACACTGCTAATGTAAGAGAAGTATGCATTTTAGCACAAATTTTGTAAGCTTATAATATCACCTCTGGATCTGCATTAAGACTTCATATATAAAAAGTTACCACCAGTAGACTACTGTACAAAAACTGTACTAAGAGAGATTTACAAGGAGAGAGACTGAAGATGTACAATCGCTGATTCGCAGATTGCTATCCAAATGTTTTAAACTGTTGTTTAATCCCATTAAAGATGTCTCAAACAGGTTACGTAAGGAGCATTCATCCACTTACTGCCCAAATGGTGCGTTTCATACTGCCTTCAGCAATGAAGCGGAAATATATACACATCTACAAAAAAAAAAAAAAAAAAAAAAAAAAAAGGTAAAAAGTGGTGATGCGCAGTAAGACTTGACAAAGGATCAGAGCTTGCATCACTTTGTTCTGGTTTCACTGCTTGGTGTGTGAGTTTGAATGCACGATACCGGGGACACTGACAGCTGTGCTGAGTCAGTCTGTGTGCTGAAGATAACACACTCTTCTGTGCACTTGCGAGACGGCCGTCATATTCTGTGCAGGCTGGTATGCGCCGATAACATTACCTGTTTCATTCTGGGTGCTCCGCTTTTTGAGGATGTTCGTTGTGGATCAGGATAGTGTGGAATCGCTTAAATAAAATGCCTCGGCTGATCCGTACCTCCTAAGACACGCATACTATGCGCCAGACGAGAAGGAAGTCCCAGGGAAGTTGTAAAGGGAACTGTGTGTTGCGGTTATTTGGGACCCTCTTGGAAACACCTTGTGAAGAAGACTGTACCTACCCACACGAGAATGGCGCGAACTGTTGAACAGGCCATTGGGATTTAGAAATAGAGATCAGGTAAGTGCAGGTAAACTGTGGGGGAATCAAATACTTGATTTTGAAAGGGAATCAGATGGCATGACTTTGAAAGCGAAGTATAACATTCCAACATGCTTGGCAACTGAGTCGCTGGCAGAGATGTAAACTCAGGGAGTAGGAACTTTATTGAAAGCCTTTATAAAGGCTGTTTTTGCTTCATTTTGGTTGTTAGCTGAAAATTTCACTTCATTGATGAAGAAGATTAGATTATTGGGGTAGCGCATTTGGAACCGGATATTTCTCTTAATTAAGTCTGCGCAGAACGGAGCTAATTTTTGTCTGTTTTCCTTGATGGATGAGGGTAGATCTTGCGAAAAAGATATCTTATGGTTATTCCACATAATGAATTTATGTTTTTTAGCTGCAAATAGTATCTTTTGTGTAACTTGATAGTTGAGCAGTTTAACATAAACTTGGCGTGGATCTGTACTGTCCTGTCTTCTACGAAGTGCTCGGTGAGCTCTTTCAATGGTAATTTCAGGCTTTTCATTAACAAGTTGTAATAATGAGTCAAATATATGTTTTGCAGTGGTGATTAAATTATGACTGTCGTAGCTTTCCGGAATACCTCTGATTAGAATATTGTTTCTTCGGCTTCTTGCCTCTAAGTCTGTTACTTTCAGTTGTAGGTCTGATATAACTGTTGATTTGGCATTTAGGTCTTCAGTGAGAATTTGGATTTGCAACTCATTTGAATGTGTTTTTTGTTCAAGTGTGCCCACTCTTTCTGCAATTTGAGTAACAGATTTTCCAATGGATGAGAGTTGTTCCGAAAAGTTTTTTATAGCTGCATGAATGGGTTGCAAGGCCTGTTTTAATTCATCCATGTGGAAGCCAGTATCTTCACTATTATTAGTAGAATTTTTGCTAAGTTCCATCTGTTGTTTGTTGGTTTTTTGCCTTTTTGAAAGATTCTCCTTTTCTGGTGAGAAAATTGCAGAGGATTTAGCTTTTGTTGTCTGTACCTCCATAGAATTAGATTCAATTGAAGATTTTAGTTGCTTAGCCATGTGGTCTTCAGAGTGCTGCAGCAAGGCTAGGCCTTATTAGACACAGTATAGTGTAGCACTAATAAGGTAGTATAAGAAGATATACTTAATTTGGCCACTGCTTGACAGCTGATAATATTAAATAGGTTGGATTTTGAAGCTGAAGTGGAATCCTTTGTACAAATGAACGTCCCAAAGCTCTGAGAAGTGTAAATCTAAGATAAAACTAAATGTAGTATGGAGCTCAGTTTAAATGCAGTTCACCAGGCGTCCACCATTTTGGAATCCCCCAATTCATACAGAACCTGATTTGTTTACAGCAGTGCGGTACATAAGTAAGAGCCTGGTTATAACAAGCCTTTTATATCTGTGTTCTTACTTGAGAACTTGGTTGTAATGAAGCTTGAGAGGTGAATCTTGGCATCTTTGTCAAAAAAGCACAGTTGTATAAGTAAACTTAGCATAACAGAAGATGTTTGAACAATCAGTACTGCAGTAACCTTAGCTATATAGGTTATTTCTTGCCAAAGATATAACAGACGGTCAGCCTCCAAAGCTTCAGGGCACCTTCCACACACACCCAAACTGCCAGGCAAAAAAAGGTTTAGGCACAAAGTCCTTCATAGCTTTCATGTCAACAGAGAGTGAGGCTGTGCCCTGAAAGGACAATGCTAGGAACAACAAAATATAAATATTCACCCTGGCTTAAACAAGTTACCGAATAGCTGGGTAACTACAGCAGAGCTAGTAAAGGAGACTGCTAGGAAGGTGCTTGGTGTGACATCTGGACAGAGGAAAGGAGGACAAGGAGATGTGGTGGAATGAGGAAGTACAGGAGAGTATACAGAGGAAGAAGCTGACGAAGAAGTGGGATTGTCAAAGAGATTAAGAAAGTAGACATGAGTATAAGGAGATGAGGCGCATGGCAAAGAGAGAGGTGGCGAAGGCTAAGAATAAGGCATATGGAGAGTTGTATGAGAGATTGGACACTAAAGAGGGAGAAAAGGACCTGTACCGATTGACTAGACAGAGCTGGGAAAGATGTCCAGCAGGTAAGGGTGATAAAGGACAGTGAGGGAAACGTACTCACAAGTGAGGAGAGTGTGTTGAGTAGATGGAAAGAGTACTTTGAAGGGCTGATGAATGAAGAGAATGAGAGAGAGAAGGTTGGATGATGTGGGGATAGTGAATCAGGAAGTGAAGCAGATTAGCAAGGAGGAAGTAAGGACAGCTATGAAGAGGATGAAGAATGGAAAGGCTGTTGGCCCAGATGACATACCAGTGGAAGCATGGAGGTGCTTAGGAGAAATGTCAGTGGAATTTTTAACCAGATTGTTTAATGAAATTTTGAAAAGTCAGAGGATGCCTGAGGAGTGGAGAAAATCTTTTGGTACCTATCTTTAAGAATAAGGGTGATGTGCAGAGCTGCAGTAACTACAGAAGGATAAAATTGATCAGTCACAGCTTGAAGTTATGGGAAAGAGTAGTGGAAGCTAGGTTAAGAAGGGAGGTGATGATTAGTGATCAGCAGTATGGTTTCATGCCAGGAAAGAGCACTACAGGTGCAATATTTGCTCAGAGTGTTGTTGGAGAAATACGGAGAAGGTCAGAAGGAGTTGCATTGTGTCTTTGTGGACTTAGAGAAAGCATATGACAGGGTGCCTAGAGAGTAGTTGTGGTATTGTATGAAGAAGTCGGGAGTGGGAGAGAAGTATGTAAGAGTTGTACAGGATATGTACAAGGGTAGTGTGACATTGTTGAAGATTGTGGTGGGAGTGACAGATATGTTTAAGGTGGAGGTGGGATTACATCAAGGATCAGCTCTGAGCCCTTTCTTATTTGCAGTGGTGATGGACAGGTTGACAGATGAGATTAGACAGGAGGCCCCATGGACTATGATGTTTGCAGATGACATTGTGATATGTAGTGAGAGTAGGGACCAGGTTGAGGAGACCCTGGAGAGGTGGAGATGTGCTTTAGAGAGGAGAGGAATGAAGGTCAGCAGGGCTAAAACAGAATATGTGTAAATGAGAGGGAGGGTAGAGGAATGGTAAGGATGCAGGGAGTAGAGTTAGTAAAGGTGAATGAGTTTAAGTACTTGGGATCAACAGTTCAGAGTAATGGTGAGTGCGGAAGAGAGGTGAAGAAGAGAGTACAAGCAGGGTGGAATGGGCGGAGAAGAGTGTCAGGAGTGATTTGTGACAGACTGGTACCAGTAAGAGTGAAAGGGAAGGTCTACAAGAGGGTAGTGAGACCAGCTATGTTATATGGGTTGGAGACGGTAGTATTGACTAAAAGGCAGGAGTCAGAGCTGGCTGTGGCAGAGTTAAAGATGTTAAGATTTGCACTGGGTGTGACTAGGATGGACAGGATTAGGAATCCGTATATTAGAGGGTCAGCTCAGGTTGGACAGTTTGGAGACCACGCAAGAGAGGCAAGATTGCAGTGGTTTGGACATGTGCTGAGGAGGGATGCTGGGTATGTTGGGAAAAGGATGCTAAGGATGGAGCTGCCAGGTAAGAGGAAAAGAGGAAGGCCTAAGGTAAGGTTTATGGATATGGTGAGAGAGGACATGAAGGCTGTTGGTGTAAAAGAGCATGATGCAAAGGACAGGAAGAAATGGAAACAGATGATCCACTGTGGCGACCCCTAACGGGAACAGCCGAAAGAAGATGACCCTGGCTTAAACAACGTATCAAAAAATGGGGAATAGAGGTAGAGAGTGGCTACTGCAGCAGTGCTCATTCATGCATCTACTGTTATGGTAAGTTTACTTACACAACTGTACCATGTTCATCACATTAATCACTGCTGCAGTAGCATTAGGTATATGGATAGATTACCCTAGCTTACTATATTTAGGAGGTAAAAGGGAAAGGGTCCAAGAGCCCCTGGACAATGGTTTTATAGAAGTCTCATCTAGACCTAGGGAAGGAATTAAGCTTGTAATGCCTTGTAAACATATGTGTAGTGGACCAACTTGCTGCTTCTAGTATCCACCCCTTTCCAAAAATCCATAGATGAAGCCAAGACCCAGAGAGTAGGCCTTGTCCTTGCCGCAAAGAGTTTTGTTGTGGCGAGTATAGCAGAAGGTAATAGTCTGAGTCAATCATTTGGAAATGATCTGTTTTGACACCTGTTGTCCCTTCTTACTTTCTCAAGAAATGAAAAACTGGTCCGAAGAGCTGAAAGATTTAGTTCTGTCAGGATAGTATTGGAGTTATCCATAGATGTCCAAAGTATAGAGCAGCCTTTATCCCTCACTTTTACGTTCAGGAAAGAAAGCAGGGAGATGGATAGTTTGCCATAAAGTAAACTCTGATAACACTTTAGGCATAAAAGAAGGATTAGTTCTTAAACCCTGTAACTGGAAAATGAGATAGGGTTGAGTCATCTTAAGAGCTTTGCAGCTCATGCTTCCAGTTGTCAGTTTTCCATGTTAAGAACCTCAAGTCAGCCGGATTAGTTGGTTCATATGGTGCAAGTATTAGCTTCTCTAACACCAAGTTAAACTCCCAAGGACTGAGTCACCAGTGTTCTTGGAGGCCTGTTAAGCAAAGACATGTTCAAAAACGTTTTGACATGAGAATGCATTGAAAGAGGAGGATTCATGGGCAGACTTGCTGAAATGGGCAATAAATAAATCTTGATGGAGGAGTAAGGAAGGCCATAGGGTAGTAACTTGCAAAAATATTGTAAAGCCAGAGAACAACTAGCCCTGAAAGTGTGCTGGGTATGTTGTTGGCATCTGCCAGAAAACTTTATCCATTTGCTGATATACGATTTTCGAGTAACATGCTTTCTTGTCTACTTTAGTACTTGTCGCACATACTCTGTAACCAGGTGTCTAAAGGGAGCCAGGACCTTATCCATGCAGTCAGTTGAAGTTGACTGTGGTTGGAGTGTATTAGCCACTCCTGACGTTGCGTGAGTAGATTGATTCGGTGAGGATCTTGTGGTAATTGTCTCTGGACATTTCCAAATAAAGAAAGCAGCAGTGTTGCCTGGGCCAGTAGGGAATCCCCACAATGATCTTGGGAGATTCCTTTTGTATCTTCAGAAACACCGTAGATATCAGTGGAAAGGATGGAGAAGCATATGGGAACTTTCTTGTTAAAGAAGAAGAAAAGGCATCTGTCTTCCAGGCTTTTTAAAGTGGAGTTTTGGATCATTTTTATGTGTTTGTGTCTGTCCTTTGTGACCCACACACACATCACACTTTTTTATTCTTCCTGAAACTGCTCTCCAAGCAAAGTCAGAGGGTTTTGTGGTGAGTGACTGCTTTGGAGCAAGGAGAGAGAGAAGGGGAGACCTGAATTTAGGGAAATTTGCTGTCTCCACTAACTGATTTTGGCAAACCCCAGGAATGGAATTTGAAAAGACCAAGGTTGTTGGTGCTGGGACCAGAGAGAATTCAGATGCCATTGCATCTTTCTTGTATGGAGTCTTGGCAGGGCTATCATGAGAATCGAGAATCATAGATGCCATGAGACCCAAAATCCTGAGGTATTCCTTCTCAGTGACTGAATTCTGAGGTATTCCTTTGCAGTCACTGAATTCCGAGTTGAAAACCTTAGAGATAGCTCTAGATATAGATTTATTTTTTCTTGTGGAAGAAAAGCTGTTTGAAGTGAGGTGCCTAGATGATGCCCCAGGACCTCAATCCTGTGTGAATGAATTAAAAAAAGACTTTGATGTTCTCTTGGATTTCCAGCTTGTGCAAGAGATCTGGCGAGAGATTCAAGACACTTTGAAAAAGACTCCACAAAGAAAAGCAAGTTGTCTGAATATGGAAAATGTGGATACTCTGAAAGTATGTAGTGAGCTATGACTAGAGTTAGACACTTTGTGAATACTGTTGGTGCAGTGGATAGTCAAAAAGGTAAGGCAGGGAACTGATAATGTGATCCAGACACACACAGCCTTTAAAAAAATGCCAGAAGTCTGGATGAATATGAATGTGATAAGCATCTTTTAAATATAATGAATGAGTAAGAAGATAGATACCAGGTTGTGAAGTGACATCATTTGGAATTTGGCCACTATCACAACCAGGTTTAGGGAAGAAAGATCCAGAACTGGTCTTCAAACATTTATTTCTTTGGCTCTAAAAATATCCTTGAACAAACCCCCTATCCCACCTGGGAAGGGAGAGCTGGTTCTATCACTTCTTGGGACAGCATGGGATGAAGGACTGGTGGAATTAGGAGTCTGGTCTGGAAGAGGAGGAATTATTCCTTGGAAAGGAGGAATTTCCTCCCACTGCCATCTGTAACCTTGAAGATTGATCTTCAGAAGCCATCAGTCTGAAACTATCAATTGCCAAAGTGAAAAGTGGAGATTCAGACTTTCTGGAAGAAAAGAAAGGGGCTGCCAGTGTGGGAGGGGAAACAACGTCTCTTAGTCACTCTGACTTATTGGACTGTCCTTGGATTTGGGAGTTTCCAGAATTCTTCTTGGAACCTCCTGGTAATTTCTTAGTAAATGTCTGTTTACCTGTAGTTTGTTGAGAGACTGTTTTGTTCCTCACCAAAACTAGATGAGGAGTTAATCCCTTGGAAAAGGAGGGCTTAAAAATCTGAGGGATTCTCTGTATCAGCTTACTCCTTTCACCATACTTTTTGATTGCCTCTGCAGCAGAGGGGCCAAAAACTACATATATATCCCAAAGGACAATTTAAAATCTCATTTTTATCTGGGTGGTTCCAAGATCCAGAACTGGTCTCCAAGCATTTTCTTTCTTTGCAATACAAAAAATCCTTGAATAAAAACCTTTCCCAACCATGTGAAGTAGGAACTGTTTCTAGGACATGTGTTGACGGATAGAGCGAAATAAGAGCCTGGTCTGGTGGATGAGGAATTACTCCCTGAAGGTATTTCCTCCCACTGCCATTTGTAACCTTGATGAATGAAATTCAGAACACATTTGTCAGAAACTATCTGTTGCCAAAGAGAAAAGTGAAGATTCAGACTTTCTAGAGGGTAGCTGGGAGGGTGGGAGGAACAAGGTCCCTTAAATAGTCATTCTGATTTAAGACTGCCCTTGTTTTTTTTTTGGGGGGGGTGTAATTAATTATTTTTGCCCCCCACCCCGGCAGCCATGTCTTCTGAAATGTCTGTTTGCCAGCATTTTGTTGAGACTTTTTTTTTTTTTTTTGCCAAAATTGGATGAAGGGTTAGAGAATCCCTTAACTTCGAAAGGGAGAGCTGAAAAATCTTAGAGATTCCCTGTATCAACTTACCCCTTTCATCACACTTTTTGATGACCTCTGCAGCAGAGGAACCAAAGACTAAATCTTTATCCTAAGGAGAATTTAAAATCTAATTTTTCATGTCATTTGGGAGGTTCTGATAACTCAGACAGGCAACTCTCCTCAAAGCAGTAAATGTGGCCATAGCCTTGAAAGAAGTATCAACCAAGTCATACACACACTATAACAGTAAGTAGTGAATTGTACACTGGAAGACATTAAATTATTTAAAGCATATTTTTTCCTCCCACAAAGAAACTGCACACAAAGTATTTTTGGTTCATAGGTTCATACTAGGCTATCTGCCCTAGGGCATTTATAAGCCTAGCCAGAATGTGTTTGGCTTTCGCCACCCATTTTAAATTAATTTTGCTATGCCCTTTTTCGAGGTTAGTATACTGCGCCTCTGTCTAACAGTGACACAGAAGTGATACCCGGGGTAAGCCTACAATCTCCCATCCACTCAAGATTCCTCTTGAAGAGAGTCAATGAGGGACTCTGCCTAACCTGGACTGGGATTTTATTCCAGAGTGAAGGGAGCCTCTGGGTTATGAATCTGTCCCTTCAGCATGTCCTATTTATTTCAGTGCTGAGGTTCAAGTCTCTCGAGCGCGTAGCTCGATGGGATTTGGATTTTCTGAGGTGCAGCATGTCCATTAATTCCGGGTTGGACATGGCTTTATACGTCAGGCACAGATCGCCTCTGAACAGGTGGTATGCCACTGAGTAGAGCTGGAGTTTCTTTAACCGGGTGGCATATGGCATCTGTTTGAGCCCTTTGATCCTCTTGGTGAGGTACTTTTGGGGTCTTTCCAGTTGCTGCAGGTGTCTGGTAAGGTACATCCCAAAAGGGCATTGTACTCAATTATGGGCCTGATGAGGGATGAGTAAAGAGGCACGATGACCTCCCCTGATCTAGATGTGAATCCCTTCATGATTAGGTGGGCTATATAAAATGTTTTTCTAACCACTTTGGCCACGTGGTTGTCAAATGAGAGATTGCTATCAACTTGGGTCCCCAGGTCCCTAATTACTTCTCCTGTACTTAATGGATTACCACCTATGTGGTAATTTGTGGGCACTTTGTTTTTGCCAAAGGGGATGACTGTACACTTTTTGGCATTTAGCTTGAGGCCATGGCTCTGGCACCAGTTGTCTGTTTCTATGAGACCCTTTTGGAGGATGCTTGTGTCGGCTGGAGAGTCTATTATGGCACCCAGTTTGCAGTAATCTGCGAACTTGGTCAGCCACAGTCCTTCCGTGTTGTACCTCCGAGAAATATATACCGAACAAGAGAGGTCCCAGGACTGAGCCTTGTGGGACACCACTTGTAACTGGTTTGGAGTCTGACATGGCTCTAGCAATTCTAACCATGTGGGTTCTGTCCTTGAGCCAGTTTGCAATCCATCTAGTGACATAGGGGTTTATATTTAAGCTGGTGAGCTTATCTATAATGCCCAAGTGGGGTATTGTATTGAAGGCTTTTGCGAGGTCCAGGTAGGCTGTGTGGACCACCTTCCACTCGTCAATGGCCTTGGTGACCGTTTCAAAGACATCAACCAGGTTTAAGAGGCAGGATCTGCCGTTAACAAAGCCGAACTGGGTAGGATCCAGTGTCTGTAGGTCCCCAATATCTTTATTTATGAGGTCCATGATGATCCTTTCCATAGCTAGTCAGGCTTATGGGGCAATAGTTTCCAAGATCCGTTGAGGCACCACCTTTATGGAGAGGGACCACTGTTGCTGTACGCCACTCCTTGGGCACATATCCTGTAGCAAGGCTGAGATTGAACAGTAGTTTTATGTTTGGGTTTAGCTCTTCTTGGAGTTCATGTACGACGCAGCCCGGGACACCATCTGGTTCCATTGATGCTGTGTTTTTTGCTTTGGAGAGGGCGGCTCTTACCTGAGCATCTGAGATGTCAGGGGGGGGCAGCACTCTGCTGGGTTAGATATTTGCCGTTTTGGTGGGGAGGGAGGGGAGAAGTTTGCGCTGAACCTGTCAGCTAGGATGTTGGCAATGTCTGTGGGTTCGGTGTATTTTTTGTCATTTTGGACTAATTCTGAGCATATCTGGGAATTACCACCCAGGTTCCTAACATAACTAAAGAAAGCCTTGTGATTATCCTTAGTGTCCTGTGCAATTTTTCTCTCGAAGCTGGCCTTAGACAATTTTATGAGTGCCCGTAGTTTTTTGCTAATACTGATCAGTGATGCCTTCCCTTTTTGGGATTTTGCTCTATCATTTAGTAGCTTCCTCCTTCTATTGTATAGTTTGTTTATGGCTGGGGTCCACCAGACAGGTCGTCTGCCTTTGGAGGATTGGGTCTTGGTTTTATTTGGGATCGCATGATCCATGCATTCCTGAAGGTGTTCATAGAATGCGTTTATAAAGGATTCTGCGGTCTGGGCAGTATTTTCCACAGGCCCGGGGGCTTTGAAGGATTCCACCTCGGTTTTGAGGAGTGTGAAATTTGCTTTAGAAAAGTTTTTCACTGTGGTTTTCTGGGCAGGAGATGGGGTCGGGATATGAATATCCAGTGAGATTAGTTTATGGTCTGATCTTACCAGTGAGGGATACACTTCTGGTCTGGAGCATAGAGTCCCCATGTTGGTGATGATCAGGTCCAGTATGTTTTCCCCTCTTGTGGGAGTGGTAACAAGTTGTTCCATAGCATTTGAGTTTATAAATTCTAGGAACCTTTGGTCTAGGGTGTTGGATCTAGAGTAATGCTCCCAGTCTATGTTTGGGTAGTTGAAGTCGCCCAATATAATGGTGTTTGGAGAGACCTTCATATTTTCCAGTGTTCTCAGGAAGGCCGAGTGGGGTTCCTGGGTTTGGGAGGGTGGTCTGTAGCAGGCTATAAACTGGAAGGCAGTTTTACCCACTGTTAGTTGCACATGGATAGTCTCTGATGCTTCGTGCTTTGCCACCAACCTGGAGGTGTGGGTATCTTTAATGAATATCTATACTCCCCCTCCTTTTGTGGTTCAGTCCAAGTTTTGGGGCCGAAAAGCATGGTATGAGGTATAACCTGGTAGTGCTGGGGTGCTCTCGGGAGCCCTGAACCAGGTTTCTGTTACTGCACAGATATCGATGTTCTCCATGCTAAGGAGAGTTTCGAGTGCGTGCATCTTGAGGTTTAGACTTCTGGCATTGAGTAGCATTACTCTTAGTTTCTTATCCCTTGTGATACCTATGGAGGTGGGTTTGTCTTTTGAGCCTTGCCTAAAAAAGGCACTATGGGGGTAGCAAGAGCCTTTGCCAATATCCGAAAGCTCAGGGGTGACAGGTGCAAGCCGTCCCTAGCAAAGCATCGTGGCTTGTCGAGCATATCATCCCAAGCTGACAGGCATTGGATCCCCTTTGAATGACACCAGTACTTAAGCCAGTTGTTGAAATTGATCATCTTGTCTTCATATTGTGGCATCATTCTTGGTGAGGGTAAGATGCTACTCAAGGTCAGGGTCATACCAGCCTGGGCTACATGCTTAAGAGAGCTCCTCTGTCTCTTTTCATGTAGTCCAGGGAGGTACGTCTTGGGTCATTCACACCAGCATGGACAATGACAGAGTCATATTTGTACTTGCCTTGGAGTGACCTGAGTGCTTGTGTGTTATGTGGTGGATCCTAGCGCCCGACAGGATGCTCACCATGACCCTCTCCTTGTTCAGCCTGGTGAGCGGGACGTCAGTGTGCCTGACGATAGAGTCACCTATTACAAGTGTATCAGGTGTGTTGTTTAGTCTTAAGGGCTGTGACTGTTCGGCACACTGGCTTTGTGAGATGTGTTGCATGTGTTTTGTTTTGGGGTAGCGGTTGCTTGGGTGTCTGCTTTGGGGGTCTCTGCTGCTTAGGCAGATCTTTATTTAGAGCCTCCGAGTATGTTTTTGTGTAATTATGTGTTTGGTTTGCTGTCGTGGTAGGTCTATGTGAGACTGGAATTGTAGTGAGTGTGGTTTCCTTCTCCTCCTGACAGGTTATGCCAGTACTGAGTTGAGAGAGCTTAGTCTCCAGTTTGGCTATATGGTTGCATCTCTCACATGTGTTGGAATTTGTTGGGAGGAGGAGAGGGTTGTCTGTGTACATGAGGCAGTTGTAACATTGCCTCAAGATTCCCAGATTCACCAGCTGGACCGGAGAGGAGATTGACAACTGACCTTTGGACATGCTAGAATAATATTGGGAATTCCTTTATAATTGAAAACAAGGGCCAGTGGGGAGTGAGGGTGTAGTGCTTTTAATTTTTAGTGCTGACTTATATAATTGCTTTAGTGAACAAGTGCCAGGTAACTTAAGTGCAATGTGTTACAGGTAACTTAAATGCAAAAACGACAAACAGTAACTTTCTTTCAAGTGAAACAAGGAAATAAGTACAGTAAGCAATGCAGATATCACTAGTGATCCACAGAAGCGCTGAGAAGCCACATATTAGGTGGAATAACAAGCAAACAAACAACAAGCATATAAACAAAGGTAGATTCAGCAGGCCTGGATCTAGACTGTGCTACAGCAAACAAGGTGTACCAATTTCAGTAAGATACAGTTCAAATATTCAGGCACTATAAACCTTTAACCAGAAATTCCCAGCTCAGAAGGGCAGAGTCCAGCCTCTTCTCCCACAAGAGTGCAGACCACGAACCCTCTTAATGTAAAATAACTGGCCTGAAAGCCCAAGTGCTTAAACCAGAATTAATACACTTGTAGAATAACAGACACTGGGCTCTCAATCAGCAGTTCCCAACTTAGAAGGATGAAGGCTACCTGTTCTGCCACTACAGTGCAGACCACAAACCCTCTCAGTGCAAAACAACTGGTCCGAAGCCCAAGTGTTTAAACCAAAAGGCTTAGAATGAGTTACACCAAGCAGTAATGAATACAATTGAGTACTTTTAAGATGATGCAAAAGTAAAATAAAGTAGGTAGAAACACAAGTACAGTAAACGCAGATGATTTTTTTTTTTTCTGAACAAGTGCTGAGATCAAAGAAACAGATTTGAGTGCTGAAACTAGAAAACTGGCTAGTTATAAGAAAAAAAAACTAAGCTAGAAGGCTTCCCTCCAACACAGAAGGGCTTGGGGGCTCAGAAGCCTACAAATAGTCTATACCACTTAACAGGAAAGGCAGGAAACAAGCTTAAATTTTTTTTTCTGTTTCCCAGATGCCCTCTTTGTTCACAGTAGGAGTGCCTGAAATCAGAATATGATCTCACTGCACTCAGTTGAGTGAGCAAATGAGATGGGCCCAGAAGGAGTATCCAAACACAAATTTACAAGAGGGGCGGGCAGTTTCAAGGCCACTAAGATTAACACCAAAACAAAAACAGGGAGGGTGGGTGGGGCAGAGTCAAAATTTCCAGTTCAGTTAATATTCCTGCAACACCGTTAAAATCAATTTATATACTGTATTTTTTGAAAAAAAAAAGTGCAGATAAAGGTACTTAAATTCTCTTATATGTCCAGTTGAATACAGCTAGTTCTTAGCCGGCCAACGCTGAGGTTTTTAAGCAGAAAATATTTCACACTGTACCACTTAAATAGGCAAGGACAGGAAATCAAAGAATGTGGCTACCCCCACACCTGTAATTACTAGCAAATAACAAAATTCAGCAAACCCTGACTAATTTCCATTTCAGTTAATATTCCTGCAACACAGTTAAAATCAATTTAAATACTGTATTTTTTTAAAAAAAAAGTGCAGATAAAGGTACTTAAATTCTCTTATACGTCCAGTTATGTCCTCGACAGCAGAGGAACCAGACTAAATCTTTATCCAAAGGAGAGTTTAAAATCTAATTTTTCACATCATTTAAGGCATATTTTTCCTCACACACAGAAACTGTAGGCAAAGTGTTTCTCGTACTTTCACAATTATAATAAAATTTAACATATAAGCCTAATAATTCAGAATCTTGAAAAATCAAAGTTGCAGAACCATATATGTTTTCCATGCTTTTTGATCATCTTCCCATCTTGTCAGAAAGATTAAGAATGGAATTAACTAAATGTATAGAAGGAGTAGGATTAACAAAAGCTATAGCTTCTAGGCCAGGCTTGGGCAAAGTGTATAAATACTTAAAAGATATAATGTATAACATTCCTCAGACTGCCTTTTTAGGGGAAGCAGGCTGCATATCGGGAAAATTGCAGGCAGTGGCACATGCATCATCCAGAGCTGACAGATCTGGGGGGATGGCTGAAGGTTCTTGGAGTTCCTTTTTCAACAGCTTGTAGTATTTTTTGAGGGACTGATTCAGAGAAAGAGAAACCCCAACAAGGCGAATTAGAAACTGAGCTGTCTTCTAAGTCTGAATCAGAAAGGAGAAAATCTTGCATCAGTCCCTACATCTTCCTGTCCATATTCACAATCTTGAATCTCTTAAGGAAAAGCAGTACCCCTATTTCTTTTACCAGAAGCCAGTTTATAAGAAGATTCATTACCCTGAATTAAAACATGAGTTAAACCCAGTAAAGTCCTGTCTAAGAAAATTTGAGAAGATACACATTTAGTTTTGTTTCATTTTGACAGAAAATTGCGAACAACAGTGTTGTTAATGGCAGCAGCATATCTTCCCCAGGTATGGGTACAGCGTTCTGCCTGAACAGGGAAGCCCTTCCTGTTCCCTCTCCCAGGACCAACAAGAGTGGCTGCCCCTTGTCCACTGAGGGGACCTCAACAGTCACAAAGGATGTGGTTAACTCCCTCTGTAGTTGCTTCGCCAGAAGGATCAGGTATATAAAACATGAGTGGTTTGAGGAACAAGTTATGTCCACAGCAAAGTCACCTACATGCAGCTGAGGCAAACTGCCAGCCTGCAGTGGTGGCAAAGGCTGTGTTTGTTTAACTTTTTATTTTCCTGGCTGGAAGAAGGGGCTGCTGTGGGACAAGTAGTTTGTTCCATAGTTAAGCCGAAAAACTGGTACTTATTTCCAGAGGAAAACAAGCAGCAAAAGCCTATAAAAATTAGTCTTTAAAAGTAACTTTTTTGCACAAAAGCACAGTAAAAAGCCCCCAAAATAAAACTAAACACTTTCCACAGAAAAAAATGAATTTCGGTTACTTTAAACAACTTTTAAACTGAAAAGGAAAAAGTGCTCTCCCATTTAAAAGCAGAGTTATGTCTCTTGACAGTCTGTTAAAATACAGACTGCTAACATTAAAATAACTTTCTTAAATAGGAATGTACAATAAAACAGACTGTATAATGTAGAATGTTTTTCCCCAAAGGGAACTTATCTGCCCTGCAAGGGAACAACACAAACCGACTGTCGATCCTTGAAAGCCCGCAGATGAGAGTGCTCTCTCCAACAGTATGAAATCCCAGAAGGGTCATCATCCAAACCTATCTTTTTAGTCTGCTCACCACGAACTGTCTAATGGTTTGGGAGCATGGAAGGTTCCCTGAAGCTTTGGAAGTTGGCCGGCTGTTCTATCCTTAGCAGGATATAACCCATGTAGCTAAGGGCACTTCAGCACTGATTAATATGATTACCATTACTAATAAGCAGGTTATGATTGAAGACCTAGTCATAATTCTTTCGTAGTGCATGGACCATGGTGATTGCACTCAAATATCCAGAAAAAGACAAATCAATTAAGTGCTTTTATAGTGCAAAATCCAATTTTAACAAATGTTAAGCACCCCCCTCTTCAATTAAGATCAAGTATCGTGTTTGTGAGTTAAACCTGCCAGTACTGGCCAGCAAATGACCATGGAAGAATAAGAAACAGATACATTTCTGTATGATCTTTGGGCCAGTAATTTGTACATGTTCCTGACTTTTTGAAACAAAGCAGAATCTTACACTGTCTTCTTTTTTTTTAAGAAAACTTTTTATCGATTTAACATATTTACAGTATAAACACAGAAATTCTTTATCACACTTGCTAAGTGCCTTGTGGTTTTGAAAGCTAGCAAAAATTTAGTTTTTTAACTAGTAGTATATGGAGCAGGTAAAGCTCTATACATTACAAAGAATTTCAATGTCAGTAAAACACTTCTGTCTCCCACAGTTTTTTTTCTTTTTCTGTAACAGGTACTACTTAGAGCAGATAAAGCTCTATTCACTATATAGAGGAGTATGAGTGGGTCTCCGATCATAGCCCTTTATGATGTGTGCTTGACACTGATGCCAAGATTGACATCAAAGTGAATTTATTGGCATCCATGTCTCAAACACCCATGTCATTTGTAAGTGGTGACCTGCTCAGAATCCTCTGTATAGTGCATGGGACTTTATCTGCTCTATATATTACTACCTGTTAAAGAAAAAGTGTGTGTGGAAAAGGGAAGTGTTTTGCTGGCTTTGAAAGCCAGTAAACCGTTTAGCACTGTTACAAGAAAAACGTACCCGTTAACAACTTTGCTTAAAAATTCTGGGCAAATGACAAGTGAATTACAGCAATATTCAGAAATGGTCCTGGACTGTGATCTTTTAAGTTAATAGAACAAAGGTTTTGCATCCACATGCATTTTTTGAACAATAAGTATTAATGTCTTGGCTGGCACTATTGACTTACTGAGCAATCTTCAGCAATTTACCAGAAGATAAAAGATTTTGCAAGAGACAGGGCAAAAATATAATGCAATGTCATGGACATTTGAAAAATGCAGTACACACACATGAATTGCTGCCAGGCAGAAAATAAAACTGATGTTAAAAGCTGTTGGACACTTCACCGTACCACTCTTAGAACTACACTGTGCAGCACTTTTTGGTTAGAACAGCTTTTAAAGGCTGATTTACCTTTTGTCTCTGTACTGTGATGGCCAGCTCTGTCCTTGGAGCAAGACCTGGTCATATCCATGCATGAAGGTGCTTAACAAGTTTACCTGATATTGGAGTGTAATCACGGTGCTCCATACACTACAGTGTTATTTCTCAAAACACCCCCCCCAATATTACTTAAGTCTAACAATGCAATGCCTGGATGATCATACTAAATTAAAATGCCATAAAATCAAAACATTTTGTTATTTTCAGTGTCTTCTCATACCTGTCCTAGAATAGAGTAGAAGGGCATAAGTTATTTCCACATAAAAGCCAAAGGCTACTGGAAGTTAACTGATTTCCTTCTAATAATATGCAGGTAAGGACTGTGGGCTTAAGATAGTGTTGAGATCAGGATTCATCTTTTGCATTGCATCAGCTCCATACAGGATGGTTCTTCTGTAATGAATTAATAAACTGTGTCCTAATTTTGGACTGATTAAAAGCGTGTATGTACATAAAAGGCATGACGGTGACAGCGAATTACACAGTGGATTCTTAGATTTTCATAGCTGATGGTTAGTAAAACAGTGCAGTGGGTGTCATGATTCCTTCAATATTATGCACATATGAGCAATTTCCTTCTGTTGAAATCTTGATTTTCCCACTGCTGACATCAGTCTGATAAATCCCAGATTGTCTAGCTTTTCCATGTGTTTCCATGACTTGTAGATAACACAGGAGCTAGAGCAGAGTAAATGCTGATACTTATGATGTGGATGTCACCAAATTGACATGTTTGATGTGTAACAGGGCAGACGTGGGAACATTCAGGATGCTTTGGTCTAAGATAGTGTCGTCGTAGTAATTTTCCATTTAAAATGAGGCAGGATGTAGTGGGTGAGACTACACATCTAGTTTTCCTGGTTTAGTGAACAGTGCATATAATTTACTTGGGAAATTGTAGTTTTTCTGCATGTGTGCTGTATCCTCTTCTGAAAGAGTTGGAGGACAATGCAACTGTCTTCTTGCTTTTACATTGTTTGTGTTTGTTTTTCCTCTATTTTTTTCCAGTGTGTTTGTGTGACAGATTGTTATAGTTAATAGTCCCCATTTTGAGGAAGGTCATCTAAAAATGTTTCTGCTGTCTTCTGTAGTGTGTGTGCATGTGCTTGCAGGTATATATGTACTTTTGAGCATAAATGAAGGCTCTGTATGTTACTGCTTAATTAATGAGGATAGACTGAATTCAAGTCGACCTCTGCACATAGTATACAAAAGCAAAGAAATGACTATGTTGGCAGAAAAGGTAATTTGTGCAGCATATGTATTTTGCTGTTTATCATTCTGGAACATAGCTTGAAATGTTGTAGTGGCTGCTACCCTTTGTTGATCTTTTGCTTTATTGCATACTCATACTTTGGAAAAATAAAATCAGTCATGGACTGTCTTATGTTAACTAATGCTCAACTGCCATTCACATCTCATCCTTTTTCTTTAAAGTCACTAAGCAGCAAATCTTGGGAACTGTTTATAAAACATATGCTGCCTTGTGCATAGAGGCATGGTATGGTCTGTTATGACATTAAGATGCCATACAAATAAGGATACACAAATCACTGCACTATTAAAATTTGCTAAACTTTTAAATGTTTTTATGTGCCTACATTCATGTTGGTTTTCTTCAGGTGCTTTTGTTTCCTCCTCCTCCCAAAGACTTGTAGTAGTTGAATTGGCTTTCTCTGATTTGTTCACAGGTTAGTGAGGGTGTACATTCTGTGAGCGGCTTGACACCCTGTCTGAATTGGGGTTTCAGTATTTTGCTCCTGCTGACTGTCAGAAGAGACTCTAATATCCTTGCGACCCTGTAAAAGCTGAAGTGAGCTTTCAGAAAATAGAATGTATTCTTCTTGGCTTCTCAGTCTGTCACATTTGCCAAGAAAAGGCTCGTGCTGCACTGTTCAGAATCAGACCAAGCTGCTCCTTAGTGCGTGTGCACGCACACACAGACACTTTAAGAGATTGTAATACAGTTCAGCACTTCATTATTTTAGTAGAGATTTACAGATATATATGTTTTTATTGACTCTGTATTTAGGATAACCGACCTATAAAACAGTTCCATTATGAAAATAGTCAACATTTTATTTTTATTTACCTTTTCTTCTGGATTAATCCCCCTAGGCCAGTGGCCTGCCTTCAGTGGGAGACCTGGGGCGGTATTCACACTTACTAGAAGAGATTTGGCCAAGGCACCAGGGAGCTTCCACCTTTCTTTTCGGTAAGTGCTGTGGGAACTTTACATCACCCTGAGCTAGCACCAACATGGGCAGATGGGACCTCAGTTTAATGGGTCATTCAAAGGATGGAACATTCTAAAATACGTACATTTTGGGCTTCCCTGAAACATGCCAGAACCTCCCCTGGGAAGCTGGCCTTACTAGTGTGGAAACAGTACTTTAGAATGATTAAGATGATAGTGTTCGTGTTTCACTGTTGCAGTCATTACTCTTGGGTTATCTTGCTGGCAGGCTACCCACAGTCGGCCTGAATTCCAAAGTCCTGCTCTGGCGTCGGTTGCTGTCGCCTCTTCCCTGACGTCAGTGTGCCAGGGGTATAAAAGATGCAGCCGACGCCATTTTCTTCAGTCTTTCTTGCTGTGCAGTGCCTGAAGCAAAAGCATTTTGCAAGTGCCGGTCGGCCGACTCCTGAGATTTTCAAATCCGAATTTCAGAACAGAAGTCTTCTTTAAAGCTAAGTACCCCGTTGGGGAAACTTTTTGCTTGCTCCGGACCAATGTCAGAAAAAGTTAACAATTGTATTTCTTGTGGGAAGCAAATATCTCATAAGGATTTTCACTCTTACTGTATTCCTTGCCTAGGCCCCGACCACAACGTTGCTAGCTGTCAGTTTTGTGCTAGATTTAACCAATGCTCTATTAAGCGTCGGTTTAATTTTGCATTCCATTATTTTGGCCGAAGGTTTAATTACATAATGCCGTTGGAACAGCCGACAACCGGAGTTTACAAAAAAACGCAAGGATAAGGACAAGGATAAGGACAAGGATAGGCATTCGAGGTCCAAAACAGACGAGGCCTTCGCTAGGCCAGTCGCCAGTTTGCTGGCTCTCAGTGAGGCGCTTTCACAGCCCCTGGCGCCCGCTACCTTAGAGCCACAGGCCGCTTCTGACTGGGCCTCTGGATACTCAAGGTATTGGACACTCGGACATCATTCCCTCAGATGGGTCCAGAGCCACTGAGCAGGCATCGGCTTCTAAGGGTGCCTTGAGGCCTACACAGTTATATATTAAACCATCTTCAGCTACAAAGACTAAAGCAGCTCTAAAGACAAGGAAACAAGTACAGTATTCTCCTACTCAGACTACAATGCCTAAAAAACAGATGATTAAAATGGCCGAAGACCTAATTACTTTGATCAGGGATTCCCATCCCCCTTCTGATAAGTGGCCTAGGCAAGAGACAGAATATGATTCCTCTGATCAGGTTTCTATTTCCTCTGATTCCTCTTCTGAACAGGATTATTCCATTCCCCCTTATGAGGATTCTGATGCTGAAGAATCCATTCCTTCAGCCTCTCCGCCTGAGGATTATTCTTTTGGGGAAACTCTGCATACCATGAGGGAGCATTTCCACTGGGAACGCCAAGATTACTCAGACTCCAGGAAAAGACTTAGAGACTTTCTGCTATTACCTCAGCACAGGCCCCTTGCTATTCCACCTGTTCTAGACATTGTAGGTGATGTATTTTCAGAGTCCGGCCTATCCCCAGACTCTTTACCTCCTGCACCTGCTAAGCCTGACCAATACTACAGGGTCCCAGATTCTCATAAATTCCTATATAAGAACCCCGCTGCTGACTCAGAAACTATATCTCAGGGTCCCAAAGGGGTCAAAGCTTCCACTGCTAAAAACCCTGTCCCGTCTGATAGGGATTCTAGGGCACTGGACAGATGGGGAAAAAAGTATGCACTTCTGCTACCTTGGCTGTAAGGGCTTTAAATTGTCATTTCCATATGCTTAAATATCAGCAATACTTAATGTCACTGCTTAAACATAAAATGTTTACCAATTCTGAATGTTCAGAGAACAAGGAATTGCAGGATTTATTGCATGCAACTGAACAAGTGGGAAAGCATGCTTTGCAATGTGGTTATGATTCACTGGAGGCCTCTTGCAGGACCGCAGTTACAGGTTCTGTTATTAGAAGGTATGCTTGGTTAAAGGAACAGAATCTACCTGATCATTTTAAAGCAAAATTATTAGATGCCCCATTACAACATGATACCTTGTTTGATGCTAAAGCAGAAGAGGTCTTGAAGAAAATGGAGAATAAAGCGAAATCCATGCAGACAGTTAAGGATTTTTTACAGGTACAGCCACCTAGGTTTAGCAGGAACTGGACTTCAAAAAATTGGTCCTTTCCTGTGTCAGACAGGCCACAAAGAGGCAGATACGGACGTCCCAGAGGCAGATCTCAGCCACAAGGCTCATACAGGCCTAAACAATGGGGTGCTCCTACCTCCAAAAGTGGAGAAGATAAATCACAACCTTACAGGAAACGGTCCCAATGACTTTCCTCTGCCAGATCCAAGCACTTTTCTTTTAGCAGCCCCCTTGGGGGGAAAACTAGCACTTTTTTCACAAAATTGGCAAAAGATTACCCAAGACCAGTGGATCTTGAATATAGTGTCCCAGGGCTGCAGGTTCCATTTTCACACCCTGCCAAGGGCAAAAGGTATGCAAGACCTGCCCCACAATCAATGGGCAGAGGCACAAAAACAAATTACAGCCCTTATGGACATGGAGGGGGGGGGGGCATTCAACAAGTACCACAACAAGAGCAGGGGTAAGGATTTTACTCCAGACTAGTCCTAGTACCCAGAAAGGACAAAACCTGGAGACCAATACTGGACCTGTCTATACTAAATACGTTTCTGGAAGTTCCAAAATTCAAGATGTTGACTCTACAGCAGCTACTGTCCATGCTGGGCAAAAAGGCTTGGCTCGTAACTTTGGACCTAAAAGAGGCATACCTGCATGTCCCAATCAGACATTCTTGCAGAAGTTACCTCCGATTCATAGCTGGCTCAGTGCACTACCCTTTGGCTTATCTGCTGCACCCAGGGTCTTCACAAAATGCCTGGCACCAGTAATTGCGTTTTGCAGACAGAGGAATTCAAATATATCCCTACTTGGACAACTGCCTTATTCAAGCAGAGAACAAAGACATTATTCTAAAGCATCTGGCATTTGTAAAAAGATTACTAATTTGCTTAGGGTATGCAGTAAACGAAAAGAAATCAAAACTAGTACCCTCTCAAGAGATAATATTCCTGGGTGCAAGCTTAAATACAGCCGTTACCCAGATGGTTTATCTCATGCCAGACAAAGGCAACTGACTTCTTACTTCAAAAAATTGGCAACAAAGACCCAGTTATCTGCAAGGACAATCCTGCAGGCCTTGGGCTTCATGGCATCCTGCATTTTACTAATTCCATATGCCAGACTGCATATGAGGAAACTATAATGGTATCTAAAAAGTGTTTAGACACAGCATTGCCACAGCCTGGAGACAGTAATTACCCTTATTCCCTGCCTGCAGCAGGAGTTTCGATGGTGGGCCAGGCCTATCACCACAGCAATGGTCTGCCATTCACTTTACCCACAGCCAGACAGACACTGACAACGGATGCATCAGACTATGCCTGGGGGGCACATATGGCAGGAAAAGGTATTCAGGGCACATGGCCTGCAAGCCAGATGCATCTTCATATCAATCAAAAAGAGATGCTAGCGGTTCAGAATGCCCTGACAGCTTTCAAGGACCCACTTCATCCAGGACAGCTACTGATAAAGATGTACAATACTACGGTCATGTCATACATAAACAAGCAGGGAGGCACACATTCCTACCCCTGCTGCAGACAAGCAATGACCTTGTGGGGCACAGCATTAATTTACCAAGTTCACCTGCAAGCACAATTCCTGCCAGGAAAAACAAATACTCTGGCAGACGAACTAAGAAACCTCATGGATCCCCACGAGTGGAAACTGGATCCACAAGTCTTCAGCATGCTAACAAGGAAATGAGGATGCCCAGACCTAGATCTGTTTGCCTCCCCTCACAACTGCCAATTAGAGATTTTGCACAAGGATTTATCACAAACAAGCATGGAGAGTGGATGCCCTATCCTTCAGCTGGAAAAACCTAACAGTGTACGCCTTTCCTCCACTGCCTCTCCTTCCCAAGGTACTCCTAAAGGTCAGACAAGAGAAGCCAAAAATGATACTGATTGCACCAGACTGGCCATGCCAGCACTGGTACCCAATCTTAAAGAGCCTGTCTCAAGGCCCAGCATGGATATTGCCTCAAACTTCCCACTTGCTGACCCAACAAAACAATCAGATCCTGCACAGTCAGCTCAGGACCTTAAATCTGGCAGCATGGCGGATAATGTAGCCATTCAGAACACTCCTCTTTCAAAAACTGTTATGGATGTTATCTTGGAGGCCAGGAGGCCCAGTACCAGAAAATCTTATGCAGAAAAATGGAAGAGATTCTGTGCTTGGAACCAGGAACAAGGCATTGACACATAAGCACCAAATACCCCTCAGATTTTACAATACCTAATTGAGATGCTGGACCAAAGGCCTTGCCTTTTCTTCAATTAAGATTCATGCCTCTGCCATTTCAGCCCATTAAAATACGGAACCTCTTATCATTTCTCATCTTCTAATAAGGCAGTACCTCAGAGGGGCCAAAAATATTAAACCTCCAAGGAGAGCATCAGTGCCTGCATGGGACCTCAATTATGTCTTGGAAAAACTCACACTGCCTCCCTTTGAGCCATTCTCAACAGCTGATATAAAATACTTATCCTGGAAAACAGCTCTGCTACTGGCAATAACTTCTGCAAGACTAGTCCGAGTTACAAGCACTCATGGCTGTGGAACCTTTTATCATATTTCACCCAGACAGGGTTTCTCTGAGGACAAACCCAACATTTATGCTGAAGGTAGTGTCCAGTGTGGCCCTCAACCAAACCATTCACTTGCCTACCTTTTATCCAAACCCACAGAACAAGGGTGAGAAAATTCTGCATTCTTTGGACATACGCAGGCAGCTACGCTTTTATTTGGACAGAACTAAAGCTTTCAGAAAGACTGAGCAACTTTTAGTGTCGTATGCTGCAGGATCACAAGGAAAGGCTATCTCAAAACAGAGTATTTCTAAATGGATAGGTCATTGCATCCATTTCTGCTATTCTCAGCATGGCATATCAGTGCCTAAGGGCATTAGGCCTCATTCTACCAGAGCAGCAGCCACCTCAGCAGCCTTCCTCAGAGGAGTACCAACCAAAGACATTTTAGAGGCTGCAACTTGGAGTTCAGTGCACACTTTTACAATGCACTACCACTTACCTCTTTACTCTAAATCCATAGCAGGCTTTGCCACTGCAGTGCTGCAGGGCCTCATAGCCTCTCCTAACCCTATTTAGCTCAGCCACCCATACTCTGCTTTGGGATTCAACCCAAGAGTAATGACTGCAACAGTGAAACACGATGAACATAGTACAGTTGTGTACCTACCATAAATGTAGATGTTCGAGTGTATTCACTGTTGCAGTCCAGGTTACCCTCCCACCGTCCCCCTTTCTTTTGCTGGGGTTTATCTGTACTTCTCTATTCTATACAACCTATGTGGTGTATTTGCTTGTAGATGAAGGAAATGTTTCTTTACTACATATATGTTTACTGGCATAATATATATATATATATTTAGCCTACCCTTTTGTGGGCACCTGACATCTGGGGCAAGAAAAACTGAAGAAAATGGCGTTGGCTGCATCTTTTATACCCCTGACGCACTGACGTCAGGGAAGAGGCGATAGCAACCGACGCCAGACCAGGACTTTGGAATTCAGGCCGACTGCGGGTAGCCTGCCAGCAGGATAACCCAAGAGTAATGACTGCAACAGTGAATACACTCTAACATCTATATTTATCGTAGGTACACAACTGTACTTTCTGCACAGGGGACAAATAGGAAATGAGAGAGATCAATCAGAGCCATGTAAGAACTTATGAGAAAAGGATAAGTAGATAATTGATTTCCACGGAAAATGCCCGCAGGAGGCACAAACATACTTTATGACCCTTTCTGTTGCTTGTGAACTTCTGCATATTTTAGTGTAATTGGGTAGTTTGCCTGCTCTTGCCAGTGCACTTGGCACCATTAGGGCCGACTTTAGGTGAAATGGCACCCTAGGGGAAGTGCCCCACATATATTACTGCTCCACATCACCTGGTGCCCTCATCCTGGTTCCTTGTTCTAGAATAAATAAACGGATAAATACAGAAAAGCCCCCTGGAAGAGCAGCAACCTAGACAGCTTCCTAGTTGACTTGTGCATAAGACCAGCCCTGGGCACCAGTCATTTTCGCAGTATCAAGACTTCATTAGTAGTGCTCTTTTATTAACTTATCACCTACTTACAGCACCTAGAAGATCTTGCCTATGAGATTGCCATCCAGAGTGTTTAGAACAAGTGATGTAAAATCTGTTTCTAAGCATTCCTTAAATACTTTATCATTTTGATCTGAAGAAACGACTATGTTGGCTGGACCACTAGTCAAACACTTAAAGATGTGAACCCATCTAGCCTGATGAAATAGATTGAGGTCTGGAAAAAAAATGCTAAGACCAAAAAGAACAAAATATCCGAAGACGTTCATCATATTGATCACTGCTGCAGTAGCCTTAGCTGTATGGGTTATGTCCTGCCAAGGATATACCAGCTGGCCAGCTTCCAAAGCTTTAGGGCATCTTCAAGCCTAAACTGTCTGACAGTTTGAGCTGAGCTGACTTCTGAGTTTTATTGCTAGCAAAGAGTATGCCCCACTGAGGCTTTCGAGGATAGAGGATCAGCTTGTATTTCTTTGCTGGGTAGATAAGTACCCTTTGGGGGGAAAGAACTTGCATTCAGTAATTTTGTTTATTATTAATATTAATGTTTTAATGGACGGTCATGAGATTGTATTGTGCTTTTAAAAGGGAGTGCTTTTTTTTGTCAGTTTAAACATTGTTTAAAGTAACTGAAGTGTATTGTTTCTGTGGAGAAAATGTGTGTATTTTACTTTGTAAGGCTGGTAAAGTGCTTGTAAGGTGCTTTTTACTGCATTTTTCTGTGAAAAGTGACTTCAGAAATAGGGGGATACCAATGAGATAATAATAAAGAAAAAATACCTCAGTTTGCAGACGATATACTAGCTACATATTACAAATCTGCAAGAGGTTTGGAAAGAATTTTCAAAAACTAAAGACGTGATTAATCCTATATCCTGCCAGTCTGTCGAACAAAAAGTAAAGGTATATTCAAATAATGTAAGTGAACTATGGAATCACATTGTGCTACCACAGAAATGCATGGAATCACATTGTGCTACCACAGAAATCCATTCAGAATGGAGATTTGTTTAAAACGCAACTAAAACTTCACTTATATCAACAGATCTGCTCCTCTATATCTGCAGGATAAATACTATTGTTATTTTCAGATTGCCATATAGTCAAATCATTTCTCTTCATTCAGAATCCTATATGCCATAACCAGTCTTCACCAATACATGAATAGTTTTATTAGCGTCTCTCAGCCATATACATTATTTTGTTATGCTACTCACCTTTCACCTCTGTACTTCTGATGTAAACTTTATGATAGCCATATAATTGTCTCTTGACCTGTTTTACACCTCGCCTCCTAACTACAGTATTAACATTTTGTGCACTACCTAATTCCTGTCCTCAATTCCATTTGTTTGAATTTCTAAGCACTAATCACATTGTCTATGATTGTCTGACGCATCTTCTACTAAGTATCTTTAAATGCTCAGTGTTTGACGTCTACTAATGCGTGTCTTTTATACTATAATAGTTGCCCGTACTTTCATGGTGGTGCTGCGGTAGCGTTGTCGCCTCACAGTAAGACGCTGTCCGGTTTGATTCTCAGCTAGAGCGTCTTCTGCGTGGAGGCATGCGTGAATGGGCTTACCTTTGTTGAAGGCTGTGCGTCAGGGCTGGTAACTCGGCACGTAAAAATCAACTGCCAATCAGTAGTGGACCGGAGTTCCGCTGTGGCGACCCCTAACCGGGAAAAGCCGAAAGAAGCAACGCAACTTTCATATGAATGTAATTTAGCAAATATTTATGTAATTGTTAGTGTATGTTATTTAATGTCTGTTGATATATATTACTTAGTATCTGTTTAAAAATGTTTGCAATAATGTCTGAGCTTTTCCCCCTGTACCTCCACTGAAACGGGGTTTTTGACTAAACCCTGTCAGACAAACTAGATAAAGAAAAGCTAAATAAAAATAATAAATAAATTAAGAATATATCAATTAATGACACACCAACAAAAAGTAGTGCAAACTTTCCTCTTTTTCTGGAGGACATAACAAAATAAAATATTTATGTATATTGCTGAAACAAAAAGCTGATGATGTAGGACAAGATATCAGTCTTTGATTTCAAACGTGTTAAGATAGGAGAGGAGGAGTAGAAAATGTTTGGCCCTTTGTTTACTAGCTAACCATTTAGCCTTTTTAATAGAGTGGCAGTGGTGGTCTTTTTAGAGGAGTTGGCAGTGAATTAGCAGATTTTGTTAGTGTGACAGCAGGGTTGTGAATTTCTGTTTAAATGCAGTGGCTATTGACCATATTCTATTTGGCAAGTAATGTACCTCTGCTTATGGTAGCTCTAGTTGGCAGTGGGGAGCTTGCCGGGACCAGGAGGTGGTTGATTTCAGTTCTTGTTTTCTTGGTGTGAATCTGAGAGTTAAGTATCTGGGCGTATCGTTAAAAGACACTTAAAAGTGGAGGAGGTTTATATGAGTGTTTTTTTTGTTTGTTTCTTTGTTTAGAGTTTTATTTTACTAGTTTTGGTAGGTACAGGAAATTTTAACTTTAGTTTTGTTTGCGTTAAAAGTTTATTGCTGATGAACTAGGAGATGAGCATTAAAAAACTAGTAGAAAGAAATACAACAGCTGTGTTTCTGTTATAAAACTAGTACAGGAAGAACTGTGCTCAAGTGCGGCATTCCTGCTGACATTTGTTAGTCACTGTATGATTCTTTTTGACTGGAGCAACATTCTCTTTATGCTGAAGGAAAAGGAGTTAAGCAAAAGTAAATATGCCATGCATTCTGCTACTTCATATTTCAGTGTTTTGTGAGAATACATTAGTTTGATAAACGTTATGGATTTGATTATTTTATTATTATTCATGTGGAGTTTTGTACTCATGGTTAGGTACCTTTAGTATTGTTATATTTGCAGAATCTGGTGATTTTTTTTTTTTCATGATTAGGATTGAGGCTATGTTTTATTTTTGGAGTTGTGTATTCTAAAGTTTAGAATTAGGTTTTTGATATGTAGATGCTCTGTCCTGTATAGAGGGGTTTGTGAGTGCAGGTTGTCCTTCAAGAAATATGGAAAATTGTGTATTGATTTGTTTTGTGTTTGTCTTTTTTGTAGACTGTTTAGTATATTTAATTTTTATGATAACTTTGAGATGATTTTGTGTTTTTGAAAACTGTGCCCAAACATACAGTAGAGGGGTCGATTATCCGAACTAATTGGGAACTAGGGTAGTTTGGGTAATCAAACATACATTGAATCAGGTAAAAAAAAAAAACTTCTAAAATCTTATTTTTTTTTCTGCATGCAGGAAATGCACTTTTCAATCATTCAGCAATTCCAGTGGACAATAAACAATATTTTTCATGCTAAAAGCTGAAAAACACACACAAGCGAATACATATAAAGTTTACATATTCAGAATTCATGATTTTTCCTACCCCAAAACTTTGGAGGCCTGCGTTCGGATAATTGATGTTTCAGATAATCAATGTTCAGATAACTGAGACTCTACTGTAGATGGTAGAATCAAAAGAACCTATTATTGTAAGCCTCCTTGTAAAATAGTTGTTGTCTTAGTGGAATTTGATTAGTTAAGAATGTGTTAAATAAGTAAAACTGTTTTTATCTTTGCTTGTAATTTTTCATTTGCTATGTAAACAACCCAGGTCACTTTTATTTGTTAAGTTTGTTGGTTTTGTTTCACCTTCAAGATGGAACCTTAACACTGAATGAAAGGGTTTAAATTTTTTCATTTCTTTTTGCTAACAGACACACACACAAATACTTAGTGTTTTGTTTTTAATGAAGGTACAACTTCAGTGAAATTCAAAACAAAAAGATGAAGAATAGCTGCAATATAACAATGAACAATATTTAAGTTTGTTTAATATGTGTATGTTTACAGAAGGGTTACTTATTTGAAGTATCTTTTTAAATGCAGTGAGCAAAATTATTGACACCTAAGAAATCTTACCAAAAACTGACTTTTTTGACCAAAAGAACTATTACAACAGCACAGATAGCATACTCAAATAATCCCAAACTGTTCTGGTGTACTGTAAACAATTTCCTAAAGCCAGGTACAGAGCCCACCCCTAACCTCTTCCCAAAGAAATTATTGCCACCAGAGCTTGCAAGTCCAATGAGCACTTTATGGTTACTACCCCTCACATCATCTAAAAGAAAGTAAATTGTATCACCTCAAACTGCAGTACTAATCTGACAAATTACTTGTCATTTGAGCCAGTCCCAGTTACTACAATAATGAAATACTTGGATAAACTAAAACACTCTATTAGCAGAAGACAGTGTTGTTGTATCTTTCGGCTTTTCCCGGTTAGGGGTCACCACAGCGGAACTCCGGTCTGCTAATGATTGGCAGTAGATTTTTATGTGCTGAGTTGCCGGCCCTGATGCACAACCTTCAACAAAGGTACGCCCATTCATGCACGTCTCCGCACAGAAGATGCTGTAGCTGAGAATCAAACACGACAATGTCTTACTGTGAGGCGACAACGCTACCGCAGCACCACCACTGCAGTATACATATTCCTACATAATGTCTTAAATTAGGATCAGATGGAAGCTATCCCTCCTCTGTGTTACTCAGTAGATTTGTACAAGAATCATGTTACAAAATATGGAAAACCTCTTGCCTTATTCCAACACATAAAGGAGGTAGCTCCACCAAACTTTCAAACTATCAACCTGTTGCAGTACTCCCTCTACTCTCTAAAGTACTAGAAAGACATATCCATCCATCATCAAACCTAAAACTTTCTGCTAGAAACACATTTACTTTCCCCCTCACAACATGGCTCCTGGCCCTATCACAGCACTAAAACTGCCGTATTACATTTTCTAGACTCGGGCAACCAAAACAGAAATGTTGTTAACTGTCTCCACCCTATTTCTGGACCTTTCAAAGGAATTTGATGCCATATGCCACCCTCTTCTCCTCAACAAGCCTTCTCAGTTAGGACTAATTAGCACTGCCATTGAATGTTTTTCTAGTTGCATTTACAGCCATACCACAGTCTGTCAAATGGCAAGACTCCTGCTCTACTCACTTGCAAGTACAAACAGGGTTGTTACAATGGTCAGTACCAGGACCCCTGTTTAATATTAAATGACATGCATTAGGCAGCCAAACATGCAATATGCTAATGACTCATCTCATTTGCTCAGTCCTAATACCAGCAAACCACCCAAGATGCACTGTCCTCTAGTGAGACCTGGCTAGAACAATCCCGACTACTCTTGTATTCTCCAAAAAAAAAAAAAACAAAAAAAAAAAACAAAATTAATTAACATTTTACATGTAGTATCTTCCCATCAACTCTTACTGCAGTAAATATTGTCTCATCTGACAATGCAAAATAGAAGTCGTCACTCATATCATGTTAATAATGGGTGTCATCAACACAGCAGTGCTGTTGTGGAATAAAAACCCACAACAAATTAGGGCTACTTTATAAAGCCTGGTCATTTCTAACTGACAATAGCAGGAAGGTAACTTCAGTGTCTGTCTTATTTCAAAGTCTGCTGTACACATCTAAAATTTTCACTAATCTTCAAACTATATAATGAATGCGTTTGAACAGAGCTATGTAATAAAATAAGTAAATTTGCATCTAATATTCTAAACTGACCCAGTCACTGCATTCCACTGCAAAAACTAAAATGGATAATGTGGTACCACATATAATGACACACAAAATACTACATTATCCCTCAAATACCCCTATCATTAGTAATAAAAAAATGGTTCAGATCAACAAGGAACATTTTATCGAAGGACCCACACCTAATAGAATCCCAAAAATCCAGTAGCTCACTTGGAGACGCGCCTTTATTTTCAGTAAGCATAACTAAACTATGGAAAACAATTCCTTCCACCATCAGACAAGTAAACAACCTCCTCACTTTTAAGGTACATCTTGAACTGCATCGAAGTCATGCTACAATCTGCAAATGTTCTAAGTCTCCAGGATAAAAATGCCCACCTACTTGGGGGTTCCCCCTCTTATTTGCCACATCATTTTGTCACAGCTGGATTTTTGTGTCTTAACTGAAGTGAGTTTTTTGCATTCTTCCCATGAGAATTACATGCTTTACTTTTATATTGTCAGCATGTAGGTGCATTTGTATCTCTTAATTTATCAAATGTCCAAATTGTTGAAACCCATATGGTCGATAGTTTGGTTTGTCAAACCGTTCCGACTGATCCTGTACAGTAGAAATCAAGGAATTTGCCTTTTTCCCCCACTGTGGTGTGATATTGGAATTGGTATAAATAATTAGAAGGGAGTGTGGCGGGTTGAGGGGGGAGTACCCCCCCCCCCTGCAAATACATTATTTGTGTTTGCGGATGTTGTTTGGGTCTATTCTAGTTTATTGACTAATTGAATTCTCGACCATATGGGTTTTGGCAATTTGGACATTCGATAAATTCAAATCGACCTGTAGGTGCATATCTCGTTACTTTAGCTCACAAATTTTGATAAGCTATCAATTAGTGCTGCTTTTGCATATATATTGATAATTTTCTGCATCAGTTATGATTTGCAATTTGTACCAGTCTCACTTCTTAGAACTTACTACAGTTTACAAATTTGTGTGATATTTCCTGCTTATTCCATTTTAATGATTTCCATTATTTTTGTACAACTTTCTTTAGCTGGTTTAAACTTTGTAGTATTGTACACCTATTACTACTTTTCTTCTCAGGCATCCTCTAAAAATGGGCAGTGTATCTAGTCAGGTTTTCCTGGTTTAAAAAAAAAAGCAGTAACTAAATATTTTATTTTTAGGACTGAGTTAAAGTAAGGATACTAAGTTTACTGCAAGTGTACTAGGAAGACAGAGACTATATAGGCATTGGTTGCTGGATGACATATTTGGTTTTAGTAAATCTTGATTCTGAAACGGACTTTCTTACAAGTTCCTCGTAGTCTGTGTGTTTATTTTTTCATAGAGCAGCCTTAAGAAATCAGTTGCATCACTGTTTTCCTCAAAGATGATATGGCAACTGATTTCATAATGTGGTCTCTTTCTTTCCCTTGCTGTCCAGGATAGAAGAATATGTAGTCTGTTTTGGATTACTTAGTTTCTTGTATCCACTCCTTTGTTCCCATCATCCTACTTCACTATACTTCCCAGACATGTATGATTTAACTTTGCGGACGACTGCAAACTGGGTGCTATAATAGAGTCTCTGGCCGACATGGAGATCCTCCAGTAGGGCCTAAATGAGACTGATGCATGGTGTCAAAGCCATGGTCTCAAGCTAAATGCAAAAAAATGCGTAGTAATCCCCTTTGGAAAAAACAGAGTACCCACAAACTACAACATAGGAGGTAATCCCCTGAAATCTGAAGAAGAAATAAGGGATCTAGGGACCCAAGTAGATAGTCAGCTTTCCTTTGATAACCATGTTGCCAAAGTGGTTAGAAAATCCTTCTATGTGACCCATCTGATCATGAAAGGGTTCTCATAAAGATCTAAGGATGTAATGGTGCCCCTCTACTCTTCCCTCATCAGACCCATTATTGAGTACAATGCACCAATTGGAATGTACCTGGCTAGACATCTCCAGCTGGAGAGACCACAGAGGTACCTAACCAAGAGGATTACTAGCCTCAAACAGTTGCCGTATGCAGCACGATTGAAAAAGCTAAGACTGTTCTCTGTTGCATACCGCTTTCTCAGAGGCAATCTCTGTCTAACGTACAGAGCCATGTCCAACCCAGAATTGTTGAACATGCTCCATCTTAGCAAAACCAAATCTACTCTAGCTACACGCTGTAGGGATATAAATCTCAACACAACAATGAATAGAATATGCTGGAGTGATAGATTCCTTTCACAGAGACTTCCCTTACTATGGAACAGGGTCCCGATCTACATAAGACAGAGCCCCTCACTATCACTGTTCAAGAGGAACCTTGATGAGTGGATGAGTAACAAAGTTCACACCGGGGATCACACCAACAGCACTACTAGATAGGGGGCCAAGGGTACTAGCTGCTAGTACAAGGGTCTAGGGAACTACTAATGGGGCGGTGAATACTGCACAACGTGGCTGGGCTAATATATGCCTTCGGGCAGATAGTCCAGTACCAACCTATGAACTGTCTGCTTCATTTTGCATATACTGATCCAGATTTCATGGGGCTGACTCATGATTAAATCTTGGCATGCACTTTTCATAGTTCATGTTTTAAGTTTTTACATTATATGCTTTGTACACGTACACAGGTACATTTCCCTTTTTATGTTAACAATAATTAAACGATAGATTTCACAACCTTCGTCCATCTGGGTTGGGATCAGAGTAGGCTCCTCCAGCAAGGCCTAAAACCTCATAGAAAGGATGAACCAAAAAGTGGGAAGGGCAGGAATTCATGAAGCATGTTACACTGAAGTCGAGTGTATGACCTGCAGTAATATTAACTGACACGTCTGACTGCAGTGCTTGAGGTTTACTCCGTTTTCTCTTTCAAAACATGAGTCTACGAATGTGTGTAGTGCATATGTGTGTACATAAATGTGTGGATGGTTGCACTTCACGCAGTAGGCTCCACTAATATCAATTGAGTGAAGTGATGTGCCTTTTTTATCAATAGTTTTGAATTTCAAATGCTGGAACTTTTGATGTTGGGAACAGTCAAACTCTCATAGACCCTTACAAGCCTAGCCAAGAAATTAGCCCAGGTTCTGACAAGTCAGCACCCGATGCCCCTGTCCAGCAGGTACACAGGTGGAATCCCTGGGGTGTAGTTTCTGTTCCCTAAACAGGTTGCTCTTAAAAAGGGTAATTAGATGCTCTGCTTGACGGGGAGAGGGTGTCTGCTCCACAGAAGGGGGAGTCTCTGGGACACAAATCTGTCCCGCCAACAAGTCCTATTGATGTCGCAGACCAGGTTGAGGTCGCCTGTGTAGGTTACTCAAGTGGAGCTTGACATGCGGATATACAGCAGTCCCATCAAGGCGGGGTCGGAGATAGCTTTGTATGCCAGACAGAGGTCACCTTTGAGGAGTCTGTACGAGACTAAGTAGAGGGACAGGACTTGTAGCCTCTCTGTGTAGGGTAGATGTTTGAGGCCCTGGATTCTCCTGGTGAGGGTACCTCTGTGGTCTCTCCAGCTGCTGCATGTGTTTTGTGAGGTACATGCCAAAAGGGGCATTGTACTCAATAATGAGTATTATAAGGGAAGAATACAGGGATGTTATGACCTTCTTGTCCCTGAATGAGATACCCTTACTAATGAGATGGGCCATGTAGAAAGCTTTCTGTACAGCGGAGGCAACATGGTGGTCAAAAGTCAATATGCTATTATCCAGGGTGCCCAAATCCCTCAACTGATTGCGTGCTTAGGACCTTGTTATTAATGTGATAATTTATGAGGACGTCTCTCTCCCCAAAGTGGAAGATGATGCATTTTTGGAATTTAGTTTGAGGCCATGTTTCTGGCACCAGTCATTTGTTTGGGTGACATCCTTTTGGAGGATGTCCATATCACTAGGGGAATTGATGACCATGCCCAGCTTGCAGTCATCTGCAAACCTGGTCAGCCGTAGCCCACTGGTTTTGGCCTGCACCTCAGAAAAGTATATCCCAAACAACAGAGGCCACAACACCTGTCCATGGGCTACACTGCTCATTACAGGTCTACTGCTTGAGGTGGCTTCACCTGTTTTGACTAGGTGGGTTCTATCAGTGAGCCAGTTTGCTACCCATCTGGTAACATACAGATTTATGTCTAGTTGAGAGAGTTTATCAATTATACACAAGTGTAGAATAGTATCGAAGGCTTTGGACAGGTCAAGGTAGACATTGTGCACAGTCTTCCCTTCGTCCTTGCCTTTGGTGACTGTCTCAAAGAATTCGATCAGATTTAACGGGCATGACCTCCCCTTGATGAAACCAAACCATGTGGGATCGAGTGTTTGGACGTTGCTAATCTGTTCCATGGCCCTGCAGATCAGGCTAGTTAGGCTGCTGGGTCTATAATTTCCTGGATTGGTGGACGCTCCACCTTTGTGTAATTAGATGACAGTGGCTGCCCTCCACTCAGATGGGACAAAGCCAGTACTCGGGCTTTGGGTGAATAGGGTGTCTAATGGTACTGCAAGTTCCTGCCTGAGTTTGTGTAGGATGCAGCCTGGGATGTTATTGGGTTCCATGGAGGCTGTATTTTTTTCCTTTGAGAAGGCAGTGATGACTTGCTCCCTAGAGATAAGGGGAGGGTGGCAGGTGCTAGGGATGCCCTGTTTTACTGATGGGGGGGCAGAAGGGTGAAGTTTTCACTGAACCTGTCTGCAGCAGGTTGGCTTTATCTGCAGTGTTTGTGTATTTGGTGTCACTGACCACCAGCTCTGAGCAGATCTGAGTGCTTCCTTTGAGATTCGACATATGTGAAAAGGCCTTATGATTGTCTTTAGTAGATTTGGCCAGTTTGGACTCTAAGTTTGCTTTGGAGGATTTCACTAGTGCTCTTATTTGCCTGCTCACGCTAAGGAGAGATTGCTTCCAATTAGGCACCTGCTCCTTCTTTGTCATGGACAGCAATTTTTTTCCTTTCATTATAGAGTTTATTTGTTGCAGATGTCCACCAGACACGTTTACTCTTCCGTGAGGAGGAGGATTTTGTCCTGTCGGGTATTCCTGATTCCATGCAGCTATATAAATGCTTGTATAGCACTTTGATGTACGTTTGGACGTATGTGGGGAGGGGGAAGGAGCTGTGAAACTGTTATACCTTCCCTCAGTTGTTTGACCCTAGCTGGGGGGGGGGGGGGGGGGATGGTGACTTTGAAAGTGAATGTTTTGAGGTCTGATCTTACCAGGGAGGATGACACTGTAGAGATTCTGCAGTGGTTATTCATGTTGGTTAATACCAAGTCCAAGATATTATCACCTCTTGTGGGGGTGTCGACCAGCTGGTCCAAGGCATTTGCATTGACGAAATCAAGGACTCTGTTTTGGCATGAGTAGTTCTTCCAATCTATGGCTGGAGAGTTAGTTGCCCATGATCAGGGTAAAGGGTTGAATCTTGATGGATTTGAAAAGGTCCAAATAGGTGGAGTGAGCATTTCAAGTCAAAGTTGGGGGCCTGCAGCTAGCTATGATTTGAATTAGGGGTCTTGTCAGCAGTTAACTGCACCTGGAGTGTCCCCTGTGCATCGTACTGTTTGACCATCCTGGAGGTATGTATGTCTTTACTATATATTGCTTTTCCACCTCCTTTTGCTTTGCTGCCCATGGTTTGGGGGTCTGAATGTATGATAGGATGAGTAACCTGGTGTGGGTGGGGTGTGCTCTCCGCAGCTTTGAACCAGGATTCTGTGACTGCACAAATGGCATCTTCCAGGGTTAAGAGTGCTTGCTATGTGTGTAGATGTTCTTCATCTCACATTGCTGCAGTCCTTACACTTGGGTAGTCCGCTGTCCTCGGTCGGCCCGAATATCAAAGTATAAGGCTGACGTCGGTCAGGGCGCATTTGACTGACATCAGGACGTCAGGGTACAAATGCGCATGACCGACGTCATATCCTCAGTCTTTTTTGCCGCATGGTCCGATGCAGAAGCAGCATTGCAAGTGCCGGTTGGCGTTCTGAGATTTTTCGATTTAGAAGTTTCAGACCGAGTTCAAAGTTGGCTAAGTACCCCGTTGGGGAATATTTTATTTTTTTCTTGCCTCAGTCATTTACCGGATGTCAGAAAAAGTCAATAATTGCATTTCTTGTGGGAAACAGATACCGCATAGAGATTATCATACTTTGTGTATTCCTTGCTTAGGGCCTGAGCACGACGTTGTTGGCTGCCGCTCTTGTGCTAGATTTAATAAACGCACTATAAAGAGAAGGTTGGATTGTGCAAGGTTAGTCTTTGGGAAGCGGTGCAACTATAAAATGCCGTCGGATGCTCCGACGCCCGCTTCTTTGAAGAAGCGCAAGGACAAGGCAGTTAAGCCTAGGCTAGAAGAACCATCTGTACCGGACTCCGGTTCTTTAGAGGTGTCGGTGGAGCCGGTGGCTCCACCGGAGGTTTCTTTGTGTTCCCATGGTGAGACCTTATTATTGCAAGATGTGGCCTCTCCGGAGACAAGTCAGGCTGAGGGGGCTTCTAAGGTTACTATACTCCCCTCCCTTCCCAAGGTGGCTAGGCCCTCTCCTTCTGTTTCAAAGGCTTCTCCCAGGGGCAGGCCAGGTTTGGCTTCAGTTGGTGTTACCCCTAGCTCTTCAGGTACTGTGCCCAAGAAGCATATGCTTAAAATGGCAGAAGATTTGATTACTTTAATTAGGGGTTCTATGCCCCCTCCTGATAAGAGACCTAGGGTGGAGCCTGAGCTGGGGGGTTTTGAGCAGGCTTCAGATATTTCAGAGTCTTCGGCTGAAGACTTGCAGGAGTACTCTCCTTATTCCGATTCTGATGTGGATGATTCTACTCCTTCTGCTACTCCTCCTGAGGATTTTTCTTTTTCAGAAACTCTTCATGCCATGAGGGAGCATTTTAAGTGGGAAGGTCAGGACTTCTCTGATTCCAGGAAAAGGCTTAGGGAATTTCTGTTTTTACCCCAGCATAGGCCTTTGGCTATACCTCCTGTTTTGGATGTAGTGGAAGATGTTTTTACAGAGGCTTCTCTTAATCCTGATTCTTTGCCTCCTGCTCCTGTTAAGCCAGATAGATATTACAGGGTGCCTGAAGCTCATAAGTATCTTTTTAAGAGTCCTAGGGCGGACCCAGAAACTGTTAGCCAGGGGCCTAAAGGTGTTAAGGCTTCTGTTGTTAAAAATCCGGTTCCTGCAGACAAGGAGGCTAGGGCCTTGGATAGATGGGGAAAGAAAGTCTATACTTCTTCCACTCTTGCTATGAGGGCTCTGAATTGCCAGTTTCACATGTTGAAATACCAAAACTATCTCCTTTCACAATTGAAGTCTAAGGTTGATGCTCTGGCAGTAGGTATTGATTGTAAAGAGTTGCAAGATTTAGTGCATGTTTCTGAACAGGTGGGTAAGCATTCTTTGCAATGTGGTTTTGATGCTGTACAGGCCTCGTCTAGGGTGGCTGCCACTGGGTCAGTTCTTCGCAGGCACGCCTGGCTGAGGGATCAGAATTTGTCTGAACATCTTAAAACAAGGATTTTAGATGCTCCTTTACAATCTGACGTGTTGTTTGGTCCTCCTGTTGAGACAGTTTTAAAGAAAATGGAAGACAAGGCTAAGTCTATGCAGACTGTTAAAGATTTTTGCAGGTCCAGCCTCCAAAGTTTAGTAGAAATTGGCCTACTAAGGGGTGGACGATCCTTCTTATGATTCCCAGTCTAGGGGTAGATCTAGACGTGGTAAGGGCAGAGCTCAGGGCTCTTTCAGGCCTAGAACAGGGAGTTCTCCTGCACAGGCTTCGGTGAGGGCAGGGGTCAGTCCTTTCGTAAGCAGACCCAATGACCTACCTTTTCAGCTGCCAGAGCCTGCTCGTCTGGCAGCACCTTTGGGAGGAAGGTTGGCGCTTTTCAAAGAAAATTGGAGTTTAATTACCCAGGACAGATGGGTATTGGATATCATACACCACGGCTACAGGTTTTATTTCCATACCTTGCCTCCTTTCAAAGGCATGCCAGACGTTCCTCCTCAACAAAGAATAGAGGCTCACAAACAGGTTTCTCTGTTGCTCCAACTAGGGGCCATACAGCCGGTTCCTCTGCCAGAAGTGGGCCTAGGATTTTATTCTCGCCTGTTCCTAGTACCAAAGAAGGGGAACACGTGGAGACCAATTTTGGATTTATCTATCCTCAACACTTATCTGGACATTCCCAAGTTCAAAATGTTGACGTTACAGCAGCTTTTACCTCTGCTGGGCAAAGATCATTGGATGGTAACTTTGGATCTCAAGGAGGCTTACCTTCATGTTCCTATCAGACTAAGTTGCAGAAAGTATCTGCGTTTTCGAGCTGGGACTTCTCACTATCAGTTCTCTGCATTGCCCTTTGGCTTATCTACTGCCCAGAGTGTTCACGAAAGTTCTGGCTCCAGTGATAGCTTTCTTCAGACTAAAAGGAATACAGATCTATCCTTATTTGGACGACTGCCTAATTCTGGCTCAAGGAAGGGAAGAGCTTCTTCATCATTTGGAATATGTGATAGCAGTGCTAGGATGCCTAGGGTATTCTGTGAACGAAATAAAGTCCAGTCTAGTACCCTCTCAAGACATGTGCTTTCTGGGTGTGAGACTGAATACAGCATCCCAGATGGCCATTTAACCCCGGACAAACAAAAGAGTCTATCCCTTTACTTCCATCAACTATCTCATCAGTCCGGGCTGACTGCAAGGACAGTCCTTCAAGCCTTAGGGTTCATGGCATCTTGTATTCTGGTGCTTCCCAATGCCAAACTGCATATGAGGAAGCTACAGTGGTATCTCAAAAATGTATGGACACAGCACTGCCAGGATCTGGACACTGTCATTCAAATAATACCTTGCATTCAAATGGAATTTTTGTGGTGGGCTCAGGAATGTCACCTAAACAAGGGACTCTCTGTGACCCGGCCAGAGGCGAGTCGGATTTTAACGACAGATGCCTCAGACAAAGCTTGGGGAGCTCATCTAAATGGAAAGTGGATACAAAACAAGTGGCCTGTCAGACTACAACATCTACATATCAACATGAAGGAGATGTTAGCAGTCCAGTTTGCGTTAATAGCTTTCCAGGAATTACTTCTTCCAGGACAGGTGTTGATTCTAACAGACAACACAACTGTCATGTGGTACATCAACAAGCAAGGGGGAACTCATTCTTATCCTCTATGCAGGCAAGCAATGATTTTGTGGGAGACTGCTCTCAGTTTACAACTCAATCTTCAGGCAAGGTTTCTGCCAGGAGCACAGAACTCCTTAGCAGATGTGTTGAGCAGACAAATTATGGATCCCCACGAGTGGAAATTGGATCCTCATGTGTTTCAGAAATTGACAGTGTCATGGGGAACTCCAGACATAGATCTGTTCGCTTCTCCACTAAACCATCAGCTGCCAAAGTTTTGCACAAAAAGGTTTCATCCCACAGCTTGGAAAGTGGATGCTCTTTCTTTCAATTGGAGCAATCTTCATGTGTATGCCTTTCCACCTCTGCCTCTCCTCCTAAAGGTACTTCTAAAGGTCAGACAGGACAAGCCAAGGATGATTTTAATAGCTCCAGATTGGCCTCGACAGCACTGGTACCCATTACTGAGAAGTCTGGCACGGAAGCCTCCATGGCCTTTGCCTTCGGTTCCACACCTGTTGTCACAGGAGGACAGCCATTTGCTCAATGTCAAACTTCACTCTCTTCACCTGACAGCCTGGCATATTCTGTTTTGAACCATAGAGGGTCTCAACTTCCACAACAAGTTTTGAATGTGATTTTGGAAGCTAGAAGGCCTAGCACAAGGAAAGTGTACGCAGATAAATGGAAGAGATTTTTATTTTGGAGTGCAGCAAAAGATTTTGATGTTTCTGAGCCTAATTTGAGTGTGGCTCTTCAATATCTTACTGAGTTACTAGACAAAGGTTTGTCTTTCTCTTCTATTAAAGTTCATGCTGCAGCAATTTCTGCTCACTATGATTGCGACCCACCATTGTTTTCTCATCCTTTGTTCAAGCAATTTCTTAGAGGGGCAAAGAATATAAGACCCCCACGAAGAGCTCCTACTCCTGCTTGGGATCTCAATTTTGTGTTGGAGAAACTCACTCTACAACCTTTTGAGCCTGCAGCTACTGCTGAGTTGAAATATTTATCATGGAAGACTGCTTTTCTGTTGGCCATTACCTCTGCAAGAAGGGTTTCTGAATTACAGGCCCTCATGGCGGTTGAGCCTTTCTTGATTTTCCATAAGGATAGGGTATCATTACGTACTAATCCTTCCTTTATGCCTATGGTGGTTTCTAGTGTAGCTTTAAACCAAACTATTCATTTGCCTACTTTTTATGCAAATCCCCAAAATAAAGGGGAAAAGATTTTGCACACTTTAGATGTTCACAGGCAGTTGCGTTATGATTTGGACAGAACTAAAGGGTTCAAGCAGTCTCAGCAGTTGTTTGTTTCTTTTGCTTTGAGTTCTCAGGGCAAGCCTGTGTCAAAACAAACTATTTCTAAGTGGATTGGGTTTTGCATTGCTTTCTGTTATTCCCATCATGGCAAGGAGATTCCAGCTGGGATTAGGCCTCATTCCACTAGGGCTACTGCCACTTCAACAGCTTTTTTGAGGGGAGTGGCAACCAAGGATATTTTGGAGGCAGCTACTTGGAGTTCTGTGCATACTTTCTCTAGGCATTATCACCTGCCACTTTACTCTAAATCCAGGGCTGGTTTTGCCACTGCTGTTTTGCAGGGCATTTTGGCAGCTCCTGCTTCCTTGTAGTTAGCCATCCTCCCTTACCTCTGCTTTGGGATTCTACCCAAGTGTAAGGACTGCAGCAATGTGAGATGAAGAACCATAGTACAGTTTTGTACCTACCATAAATGTAGATGTTCGAAGATCCACATTGCTGCAGTCCAATTTACCCTCCCTCCTTCCCCTCTGTAGTTTGAGGTGGTTGTGTGGGTTGGGTTGTACATTTTGTGTATATTGTATATGTTGTACATATAGTTAGTGCAAGGGTGGTTGGTTGGTTGTTTGCTATCTTTTTGTTTTGACCTTTATTTTTTTGGGTCTTCTGACATCTGGGGCAAGAAAAGACTGAGGATATGACGTCGGTCATGCGCATTTGTACCCTGACGTCCTGATGTCAGTCGAAATGTGCCCTGACCGACGTCAGCCTTATACTTTGATATTCGGGCCGACCGAGGACAGCGGACTACCCAAGTGTAAGGACTGCAGCAATGTGGATCTTCGAACATCTACATTTATGGTAGGTACAAAACTGTACTTTTCACGCTTAGACTCCTAGCATTTAGCAGCATGACCTTCAGTTTGTGTTTTGATGAAATTTTCATGTTGATAGTTTTGACCGCATGTCATTGCTTAAAGGCACTGTGATGGGGAGCCTTTGCCAGAAGTCTGAAGCCCAAGGAGACAGATGCAGGCCATCTTTGGCAAAGTATTGCGGTCTCTTGATCATGTCTTCCCAGGCTGTCAGGTACTGGATCCCCTTGGAATGACACCAGAAATTAAGCCAATTGTTGAAGTCAATCATTTTCTGTTTATATTGAGGTATCATTTTAGGTGACAGTAGAATGCTGCTTAAGGCTGGGAACATACCTGACTGGGATACATATTCAGCTCTCCTTATGGTGTGTCAGGTTTTCTTATGTTGCAGGTAAGTGGACTTATCTGCTAATGCCAAAATGTTTGGCTCTACTGAAGGTTTTGGGATTAGGGGTAAGAATGTGTGCACAAGTGTATCTGGGTGGGGTTAGAGTAAAGGCTGAGTAAGGGGGTATATTTAGTTTGTGTATGTGTGTTGTATAGTCGGGCTGTTAGGGAAAAAGGGTTTTTCATAAGGTGCAGTGCAGGGTTAACACACACCTTATTCATTTACTAACCCTAGCCATTCTGCTGCTCCTAACCCCAAACCCTACACAGTACCTTACAAGAAACCCTGTCTCAAGCAGAATCACATTTCAGACTATGTATGTCTGAAGGTACTACTGTACTACGTTTTTTTTTTGTAAATCTGAAAAGGAAAGTGTTTACTTTTTTATCATTCTAGTGTCATAATTTGTTTTCTTGTTTACGTTATTTGAGCTTTTCTTTGGCTTCATCATATTTGTGATAGTATGTGCTCTGTACCAATGCATTCAGCACATTTTTGATATTGTGTTGTGTGCATCTATATATGTATATGTATGGGTTACTTTCAGTTGCTTTATCACTAAACATAAATGATTATAAAAGGTTATCTAATAACATTTCATGTAGTGTTAGCCTGCACTACATACGTACAAGTTTAAATAATGGAGCCAAAAAACACGCCTCTAAAAATAACCAGTCACACCACAACAATGTTAAAACCTAACCAATCGCAATTAAAAATGTTCATATAAAAAATATTGCAAGGTTATTCAGGGATGGAGACTGAACCTGTTCTTGGAGTGCTCTGTGTTCACAACCCCCCCTTCCCTACATAACCAGTAAGCAGTGTGAACTGAAGATCAATGTATAAATCACTGTTGCAGTAGTCAATGCTGTGCGGGTCCTAACCTATGACCGGCCAGCTTACAAAGCTAAAGGGAGCTTTCTGTGTGCTTCAGCTGTCAGGAGCTTGAGTTGAGCTCCATATAAAGATATTTGGAGCACAAAAATTTTCAGAGCTTTTCTGCTGCCAAAGAGGACGCCATCAATTAGTTTGTGGATTTATCGGTCAGCTAACGATCCTTCAAAGCTGGGCAAATAAGACCCCTGTTGGGAAAACCTTCCACTAATTTTATTTTTCAAAAAACTTCCACTAATTTTATTTTTCTGAGGAAGACTTGTTTTTTTCTGATGGAAATATGTGGTTTGTCTAGGAAACTTAATATTTTTTGGATTGTCATTGCATTTGTTAGGGCACTTATTTGTAAATGCTTGTTTGAACAGTTTGTGTGAAACTTTGTTTTTTGAAACATTTTTACTTGAGTTTTGTGTGTTTGCACATGGGGGCAGGAATTTGTGCTTGTGGGGGACTGTTAGTAGTTTCCTTAGATCAGAACCCCTTATCTTTTACTTTACACTTTTTACTAACCTGTCCAGCCTCTGCTATCCACTGTGGAGGTCTCTTTCATGGCTTACCAATTCAATCTCCACTGTTTTGGCTTCCGTTTGCAAGAAGAAGAATAAAGTTGACAAGGAGTCTCTGGGTGTCAGACCAGCTTCTGTTTTACCAGAATCACTAGTAGGTGGCTGCTGTGGCTGCTTCCTGTTCCTCGGACCACTCATCTTTTTTTTCCCTGGTCCTATTGGTGTTGCACATGCAGCCAGCAATGACTGGAGGCTAATCACATCCACTGTACCTGCAGGGCTGTCCTAAGCGATCAAGGGAGAGCCACTCTTTTCAGTCTCTGGAGAAGAGGCAGAAGAAGGTTTTTCTCTTAGCTGGGATAGGGAACAAACATTGGGAGAGAGTATGCCTGACGAGTCTTCTTCCCAGCAACCCCCCCCCCCCCCCCATGAAAGGCCTACATAGTGAGGAAGCTTTCCAGTCTCCTGTTACTGTTTTCATGGACATGAAATACTTTACTGGGATTTTCTGTGGAACTCATGTAATTGCCTTTCTTCACCTTCTGTTTCTTCATTTAAGGAAAGAGATATTTTCAGTCAAAAGAGCAGGCATGTGGAGGGGGGGGGGGGTGCACCTCAGGAATTTCACTTAGAGTTCAACTCAGAAATCTACCCTTGAGGCTAGATACATTCTGTCAGAGCAAAATGTTATTGCAAACAAGTTCAGCAAGATGAGGATAGACCCTCACAAATGGAAAATGAACCTGGGGGTCTTCTAGGAATTGATCCACCTGTGGGGAAGCTTCTCCTATAAAATCTGTTTACTTCTATTTGCAACAGACTGTTAAAGAAATTCTGCTCCAGGAGTCCTTGAGTTACTACCGTTTGGCCTTTCTTACTCTGCTATCAAGATTCACCTCTGTCATCGCTGCTTGTCTGCCCATGGACACCCCCCCCCCCCCCACCCATCCTCTCTAGCACTTTTTGAAATCCTTATCTATCCACCTAGAAAACACTTGACGACTCCTTGGGATCTCAGTTTTGTTCTAGAGACAGTTACATTTTTCCATTTGAACCAGCTCATAAGGCTGAATTGAAGTACTTAACTTGGAAAACAGTGTTACTCGTTGCTCTGACTTCTGCAAGAAGATTAGAGTTACACACTCTTTTTTATGGTGAATTAGCCTTTTCTTATCCTTCATAAGATTAGGGTTTATTTGAGAACAAATCATTTATACCTAAAGTGGTTTTAGTGTTTACTTGGAGTTGGGTATTCATTTCTCCCATCGTCTTTTCAAATCAGAAAAATAAGGGGAAAGCACATTACATCCTCTGGATGCCCAGAGTTAACTTGGATATTATATTGATAAGACTAAAACCTTTAGAAGTTTGGATCATTTGTTCCTTTTTATTACCTTCATAGGAAATAATGTCAAAGCGGACAGTTTCCAAATGTCTATCTCATGCTATTTTTTGGTTTTTTTTTTTACTATCACCACATGTCACATCCAGTCAAGGTCAGAGCCCATTCTACCAGGGCTTCTGCATCACCTTTGGCTTTTTGGAAAGGGGTGTACTGTAAAAATTTTCTAGAGGCAGCAACTTGGTCCTCTGTGTGTACTTTTACAGAACATCACAAGTTAGATTATTTTCTAAGTCCAGAATAGGTTTTGTTGTGGCTATTCTCTAGGGGCTCCTGGATTCTGACCCTTCTTCCTCCCTATAATCTACCCATATAGCTTAGGCTACTGCAACAATGATCTGTTCAGACATCTACTGTTTATAAGTTAATTTTCACAACTGTGCTATGTTCATCATTAAATCAGTGTTGCAGTAGGGGCACCCTCCCTCTGTCTCATTTTTTGTTGTGTTGTTGCCAGGGTGTGGATATTTTTATTTTCTTGTATTCTTATAGGGACAAAAAAGCTCTGAAGGTTTCATGCCTCAACCACTGACTTTATGTGGCTCTCCTTGGGCTGTTCAGTTAGGATGCATGGAAGGTCCCCTAAATCTTTGGATGCTGACTTATCATATCCTTAGCAGGGTATAACCCATCTAGCTTAGCCTACTACAACAGTGGTCTATTCAAACACCTGCTGGTGTTGTCAATTAACTTACCCAACTGTACTTTCTCTAGTTAAGCACATTCTGTGTGGAGTGTGCAAGACTTACTTGAGTCAATGTATATGGTTTGTTGTCTTCTCATTCATCCTTGCATCATGTCTCCTCCAGTGATGGGATCACTAATCAAACTCTAGTTCCTGAAGGCATTCTTCCTCTGCACCATATTCAGTGTAATGAGTCGAGGGGGCTATTAAAGAATTGAAAACAGACCCAATGTAATGTAACCATCAGTACTGGGCAGCAACCTGATGTATAAAAATGGACAAGTTGTTACAGTTAATAGAACTGGGCATTTGCTGGAGGATATTAAATTGTGCACTATGCATGAAGAATGCACATTACAGTCTGCACAATAGTGCTGCATCCACTCTTCAAATATGGGCACATACATTAAACTGGGAATAGATATTAGGCAGCTTAGCTGAATTGCATTTAACATTAGAATTGAGAGGCAAGTTTCACTCATTGTAGGATTACTTGTCCATTTAAAGAAGTACTAGGGAGCACACTGGAACACAAAGTTTCACAGCCTGGGCACATGCCATAGTGCAGCATCACCCTTGAAGTTCCAAGGCACATAATCAACTAGTAAGGCCAGTCTGCACTCCACATTCTGGACATGTGGATTGTCCTTTTCATCTTGCAGGCATTCCAGGACTGTCCTCCCACATATTTGATTGCCATTTCTAGAAAATGATAGTGGTTTGGTATGTAAGCAAGTAGGGCAATATACACATCTATCACATTTGTCAGGAGGTCTTGACAGTATGGAAATGGGACTTTTTTTCATCAGGTTTTCTTCACTTCTCATAAAAAGTATGTTCTGTTGTGGACAAGCACAGCCAATACCTGTTGATGCCTCGTGAGTAGTCTACCCATCAGTCTTTTCTGCCTCTTTTGAAGGCCCTCTTTGCATCCATTGTGTGTTGGTGATGTGGTCATCCAGAAGAAGCCTCAAAGTCTGTTTTACACTTTTCCTCTATTTTCATATTATTCCCAAGTTCTTGAAGAAAGAAAATTTTGCAAGGACAGTGATCCCCTTAGCTCCTCATTGGCCCAGACAAGTGTGACTCCCCCTATTCTGGCCTAATTTCGTGGACATGCTTCTCAGACTTAAGTCTTCTGAGAATGTCTTGCTTCAGAGCCTCAGGCTTATAACTGTGTGGTTTCTTCTCCTCCTCTGATGGTCATGGACCATTTAGACCCCAGGAAGGTGGTCCAAATTTTTACCTGTGCACAGAAACCTAGTACTAGAAAGATTCATCATAGCAAATGGACTTATTTTTTTATGGGCCACTGCCAAGGGGTCTGGATCCTTTACAGCACCTGTGCATAGTATGTCACATTTTAGACTCTGGGTTCAGTTTTTCTGTTAAGGACTCCTAGCAGTGATGTCAGATTTATACTAGAGTGCTGATTCTTCCTCTTTAGTTTCCCTTGGTTTGTAAAACTTTCCTGGGGGTCTCCTCCCTGCTTTCACGGTCTCTCAAGTCTCCAGTTCCCATTGTTACCTGTATTTCTTCCTGTTGAAATTTACTACACCTGTTTTGAGCCTGCCTCTTTCACAGAGTTAAAATACATGTCATGGTAATCTCTTTTCTTAATACCAATTGACTCACTTAAGAAGAATTCTGAGCTCCAAGCCTTCTGTGCCATCCCTTTGTGTATCATCTTCCACAAAGGCATATTGTTCATGAGGACAAATGGAAGCTAGTATTAGAGTCAGTTTAACTTCCAGTATTTTACCTTATTCACCTACCATAGGGACTGCCTAGTTCTTTGCATACCTGAGGTGAGAGCATTTAGATTTTATTTGGCTAGAACAAATCTGTAAGAAAGGACCCACAACTTCTGCCATTTTCTTCAAAAAAATTCCAAAGGTTTCAAGAACACCTTTTCTCTTTGGCGTTCAACTTTTATAAAATGATGTTAGCAGCAATATGGCAAATCTTTACAGATTTTGCCAGTGATCATTCCACTAAAGCAGTGGCCACTTTTGAAAAGTACTTGAGTGGGTAACATTTGTGCAGCTGCCATGTGGGCACTTTCACAAGGCACTATAAGTTGGATGTGATTTTTCAGATCTAGGCCTTCTTTCAAGGTAATTTTTTCCGTGGGAACCACCCATAGAGATTGAGCTTGGAACACTTTTTTATTGGTGACAGAGATTAAACTGCCAACAACACATACTTACCATAACAATAGATGTGTGTTGGCAGTTTCATTTCCTTCGCCATCTCCACCCTCCTTCCTTCACATTGGGCCTAATGCGTGCATTTGTAGTGAGAGAGCTGTGCTCACTTTTATCCTGTACTTTATATGAGCTGTTAAAGGTTTGGAAAGGAGTCCCGACTCACTCAGCACACTCAGAAAGAGGGTGGGGCTGAGGTGGCCTGGGAGAGGTTTCAGTGCTGGGCTAAGTCTTGATGGTCTTAGTCTTATTGGTAGTAGGGATGAAACTGTCAATGCCAGTCTGTCTTTGTAGTAATAATGCAATATTCATTGCTAAGGGAGCAGAGTTCAAGTTTTTGTAGGTCAAAGTGCTAAAGTCCTTTCATAAAAGGACAAGAAGGCTGCTACTTAAGCAAGGTTTTTTGATGCAAGGTGATGCCATTCTGGATCACTGTGATCAGCAGCAATATAGGAAGTAGAAGATATAATGCCTAAGTTTGTGATACTGAGGGATGAAGTTCTGACTGTGATTTCATTAGCAACCCTAGCATTGGAGGAGCCAGACAGGGAGGGGAGGAGTGAGGGGTCATGGCCCACTTGCCTCTCCTAGCAAAGTGTGAGGGGTTTGCATGCACTCAAGAGCCCACTGAGTGGTGCAGTTTCCTTGATGAAAATTTGTGAACCAACACTATGCCATGTGAAGAGAGCCAGGGCTGCTTGGAAAGGACATCTATTGTAGAAGTGCGGAGATATCCCTTGCAGACAGCCCATTGCATGTCCCCAACCCATCATCTAACTGGGTGTGTACAGTTAGGGTTGGGATTAAATTATGAAAATCATCAAACAACCTCCTGGGCTGTCTTAGTGGGATCCTATTAAGTAGTCTTTCGAATGTGTCTTGATCAAACTTGAAAGCACAAAAAGGCAAAATAGCGAAATGGCTTATAAGCAAATTCTTTCCCTGGGAAAGAAATTGCTTGGCTACTTCCGTTACTTTGCCGTTTTTGTGACTGTAGTGTGGTCTCGGAGTTGGTATACTTAATACAAAAGTGGATCCTGGGTTCCAACTAGACACACAAAATCCGCAGCCAAGCAGCAAGTAAAACTCCAGGAGATGAATCCAGTCACAGTACACAGCTTTTATTAAACAGTAGTTTCAGGTTAACAGTTTCAGGTTAAGCGCTTTCATCCATGTATACAGACTTCCTCAGAACATACTCCCAATACTTCCACACCCTTAAATACATAAAAGTTCCCGCCTTTTTCCACAATCATTCAATTAATCCCATTTATTAACACAATTAATGGCTTAAGAATACTTTAAAAGTACTGCATAATATATCAAATTTAGTTATATTACAATCAATAACATATAAAAAATGTATATTGAAAACTGCAATATACCAATATTGTTATTATTATAAAACAATACTATAAAATTTTAAAAACATCAAAAGGTCTAGCAATTGTTATGCAATTATATCTCTTGTTATTACCTATATGTAAAAAGTGTTTGGTTTGCTAATATATAATATGAAATGTAAACTACTGCTGGAGCAAATATATGTCAAATATGAACATATACAAGACTGTACTTTACCTATAATCCATAATATGTTATTCAGCTATACCCTCACTAGGGGTTTAGTGGGGATCATTTCATTTAATCCAGGTGGTATAGCTGAGTTTAGTCTTATCTGCCATCTCACTTCCTTATCACCCACTATAGCCTTAATGTTACCCCCCCCCCTAGGATTAGGTCTCACTATTTCTAATATGGCAAATTTGAAACCTGTACAACCTTGGTTATTCATTAAATGCCTTGATAATGCATTGTTGGTATCTAGTTTTCTAATGCAATACAGATGGTCATATATTCTATTTTTCAGATGTCTGTCCGTTTTCCCTACATAATAGTTCAAACATGTATTGCAAAGAGCTAAATAAATCAGATGTTGACTCTGACAATTCCCATGACAAAACTTAACATTGCTTTTCAAGATAATAGAAGTCTCTTCATAAATATAACTGCAATAACTACAGTTACCACATTTTTTAGTACCTGTCTTATTGCTGTTACTATTCTTCTTGGAACTGTATTTTAACTCTATTATTCTCTTTATGTTGTTACCTGTTTTGTATACATAGTGTGGTCTACTAGGTATTTTATCTTTTATAATACCATCACTTGTTGGTATATTCCAATTAGCACTGATGATATCCTTCACCTCTTTACTATATTTGCCATATTTCAATATGCAAGCTTTAGTATATTTATCATCCATCTCTCCCTTAGTTGTATTGATGTTTTTATTTTTGCTTGTCACATGGGTATTGCTTAAGCCTATGCCTAATAAAGGGGGATATTTCCGACCCCATTCATTTGCTACATAAGTGGTTATATCATAAATCATGTCACTTGGATATCCCTTCTCTTTAAATAACCTACTGATGAAATTAAGTTCACTTATCATTACTTCCCTTGTTGTTGTCATCCTCGCTGATCTTATACATTGTCCTTTTACTATGCCACGTTTAGTGTGGTAGGAATGGGCGCTATCAAAATGAAGGTATCCATTACTATGGGTGTCTTTTCTATGTATTCGAGACTGGAATGATTTCCCATCATTGTATATATAGACATCTATATAATTAATACCATTTGTGTCCACCTGGTGTGTAAACCTAAGGTATTCTGTTTGATTTATATAATGCACAAAGTTAGTCAACTCTGAAATTTCTCCTTGCCAAAGAATGAAAATATCATCCAGGTAATGGACATATGTCTTAATATACTGCATCCAACTGGAATTGAGAACAAATTCCTCCTCCCAGTCTAGCAAGACTAAATTGGCATACATGGGGGCACACGCTGCCCCCATAGCCACACCTGTTGTTTGTCTATAATATTCACCTTCATAATAGATATAGTTATAATCTAATACTATATCCATGAATGCTGTAAGCAAGGACACATCTTCCTTAGATAGTCCACTGTACTTGTGTATACCACTAATAAATCTATCCAAGCCATCATTCTTAGGGATACAGGAAAAGAGATCCTGGATATCAATAGTGACAAAAATCAAGTCTGGATTCCACATTTCTTGTTTAAATAGTCCCAAGAATTCCCAGGAATCTTTTATAATATGTCCAACAGTGCTATACATATGTTTCAACTTGAAATCTATATATTTACCAAACGGGAAGACCTTACTATTACTTCCCGATATTATGGGTCTAAAAGGGGGGTCCAACAAATTTTTATGAATCTTAGGGATTCCTTTAATAGTTGCCAATATGGGGAAATCTACCTTAAGGAATTTATACAGGTCCTCATCTATTCTGTTATCAAGTAAATATTCTTTAAGATAGGAATCTATTCTACTATATCCTATGTTGACTTGGTTAAGTGAAGACACTTAATAATGGGCAGGATTGTTAAGCATGGATGAAAGCGCTTAACCTGAAACTACTGTTAACCTGAAACTACTGTTTAATAAAAGCTGTGTACTGTGACTGGATTAATCTCCTGGAGTTTTACTTGCTGCTTGGCTGCGGATTTTGTGCGTCTAGTTGGTATACTTAAGTAGGGGGGTGTGGGGTGCAAAGCACCCCACTTTATGTAATGTTTTACTTTTTTTTTTTTTTTGTGGAACAGCGATTTTTTTCCCTTGGAAAAATATTGCTGTTCTAAGCGTTTGAGATTGTAAGCTTTTGCTTACATGGGTTCGGTAAATCATTGTTCGCTTTAACCATTTGATGATTTAACATAGACCCGTTTTAATGATGGTCCCCACCCATTCAGCCCTCACCCTGTTAATGTGGAACAAATTGGGCTGATTTACTGGGGAGGAGGCTAATGATCAACAGGCAGTGGGGTTCGAGTATCACAAAAAAAGTGTAGGACATACTTTTGAATTTCAGCAGTCTTCATCTTTATGTAACTTACTTTATCCACAGGCCAGTTGATCTCGGTGCTTTCTTTCTTGACCTGTTTTCCGTAATTAAGATCACTTTTAGCATGGACAACAACAATCAAATTTAGCCTACCCTCCTCATTTTGATTGTCTGCACAAACATGGTGTTAAGACTGGGATCATTGTGGCTACAGACTTGCCCTGTTTCCAAAAGACTTGCTGTCTGAGTGACTCACCGTGGCCTATCTGTAAAGCAGACTTGCACAGAGAGCAAATTGTTTGGAATTGGGTCCATTATCTTTACTGGTTCACCTGTCCTGAAGGTTAAAGTACTAGAGCCATTTGAAAGGAGGACACCAAGCAGAAACGTGAAGAAGCAAGTAAAAAAAAAAACACTTTAATTGTGCTTCACATTGCACCTAACTAATATTGGTTTCTTCTTGTACAGTTGGGACTAAGCTTAATATTTTACAAAGTTGCAAAAGCTTTACTTATATGATAAGAGTGATTGCAAAGTGGCCAAAATGCCATATAAATGTGCATCGTGACTACCTGCAAGTAAGAAAGAAGGCATTTGGTGTGCATCAAAACAGTTTTATGTGGTTACTCCTTTTAAGTCATATTTCACTGAGAAGAAATGCTGTACAACCCAACAAAAAAATGGAAGTGCTTTTGTTATACTGATCTGGAAAAAAATACATTTAAAAAGATAAATGATTATCTTAGTTATGAAACATTAGCAGATGGTATAGGGTTCAATAGCAACATTTTTTTTTATTCCTAACAGAGAAATATTACAAAAATTTGCTGAGAGCAGGGATATAATGAGAACATTTGTTTTATACTTAGACCTTTTTCCCATTGCTCCCTTCCCAATACACATACACTAACCACCTGAATTTTAAAAGTATACACTTCACCTACAAGTTGCTGTAGTGCACTTAAATGTACAATCCATTTTCAGCTATTTTCCCTGGTAACCATAGAAAGGCAGTTTCAGATGTTATTTCTGTCTCTAAGCACCTCTGTGTCTAAATAGAGTCTGCAGCACGTTTTGCTAGCTGCCTGACAAATAGTTGAAAACAATAGATTCTGTATGTGGAACAGTTTGGTCACTGAAAATAAGTAAAAGTTTGAGTTGACCTGCACCTTCTCTTGCTGTATAGGCATGACAGGGTGGCTGGATAGTATGAGGAATCAAAGTCCTGTCACCTTGATAACCTGCTAGTGATAATTCTTTTGAGTTCAATGCAATGTTATCCCATTAAGATACAGCTGTTGTGTAATCTTTTACACTGTTAATTTGTGGTGTTTTCCCTTTGTAATATCAGTACAGCTTTGTCCTGTAGTTAGTGTTTTTTTTAGATTCTGTTTTTATAAATGATAATACATTGACATAATTTGAGCGTGGGTGTGTGTCACATTATTACAAATTTTCAGTTGAAGCCTTTTTAAATCAGAGATAGAGTTATAGCAAGCATATGATTTAATGCAAGATTAATGAACGGCAATTGAAGATCCCAATGTCAGAATTGGCTCTTTTAAGTAATATGGATTCTCTGCATTTTAAACACTGTTGAGGTAGATTTCTTTAGAAAACCTAGTAGTTCTTTTTAGAGACTTTGGCTTTATTTTAGTCCACAAAAGTGAGACTTGGCACATCAAGGTGCTATTGCCATTGTAAGTTATTCAGTGTTCTGTGATATATTATCCCAGCCATTTGTAGCCAATCTTTTTTACACATCCAGTTTAAAAAAGTCTCATTGTTTCATCTGATGTATTCATATCACATAACAAAAAGGAAAGGAAAGACTTCAGCAGCTGTACAGTTTGTTTCTGTTAAATGCATTTTGGGAGAAACAGTTTAGCCTTCGTATGTATTTATTTTCCTGCTGATGGATCTCTGGCTAGCGTTCATCTTTTTCCCGTGATAGAAATTGTTCATGTTAAAGACCTGTTTTTTTTTTAGCTTAACACTGATATTCCTAGAAGCTGAAGTTTTGTGCTTGACTAGATTTCTGCACACGTAGGAATTTCGATTTGAGCCTTTCATTGAAAAATTGAGAGCTTCAGTATGGATGAAATGAAAGGGCTAGGAGATGACTATATGTTTGGTTCATTTCAGTCAGACCTGCACTTATAGTGATGGACCTCATCCAAGACAAATAAGTGTAAGCCCAGATATATCTGAAGTTAAGTAGCTGTATGTTTTTATTTTTTTGGGGGGGTGGTGGCTAGGATTACTCTTCTTGTGTAGCTTGGTGTTTTGAGTGTCACAACATGGAGGAAGCCTGGTCTGTACACAAGGGTCTTGCAACTGTATGACCCACACATTTAGCAGGTGTATATTGCATATAGCTGCATAGAGGGAGACTGCACCAGCTGTATGATGCAGAGATTGTAAAGTTGGTTTAGTAAATGTCTTGGGATAACTGACGAAATGATGTTGTTTCCCCTGCCCTACTATACTGGAACTGTCTGACACCTGAATGGTGTGCCTGTTCTGCACCACTGGGGAAAGGGGTGCCTTGAGCACTAGTGAGTGGGAGCACGTCGTTGTGATATACAGTCAGCAGACATGTGGGTGGTGGTAAATAAATACTTGCATACAGTAAAATGTAGTTTGGCTAGCCGCAGTTTATATGCTCTGCATTTCAGAGCACATCAAAAGTGGTTAAATTCTTAAGCAGTCTTACAGAGATCATAAAGATTTTCAGCTGGTAATAGCAGGTCATCAGACGTTTTCCTTCTGTGTTGGTTTATGTCATCAGGCAGCCCTGTGTGTCTTAAGTAGCTGATGTTTATGAAAAAGGCATCCAGTTGCTTCTCTCTTAGGTGTCTTTGTGTGCTCAGTGGGAAATGCTTCATACTGTACACTGAGATACCGCGATAGGTTTATTTAAAATTCATTTGCTTTTATAAATGTTTTTGCAACTTCTATTTTTATATGTTTTATCCATAGTACATTGTATACAATTAAACTTTTGCATAGTTTAAATTATCGAGTAACATTTTGAAGTGAACTCTGTTCTTGCTGACCAGATATTTTAAGCATCTGCTGCATTTTTTATAACATCAAACAGAATGCTTGCTTTAGTTTAATATTCCTGAGTGTATGGATTGGCAAGATTTTACTTTGTGTCAAGAGGAGCATAAACTTGAAATTTTATTTAAGCAGAAATCATAGTTAAAATCTGTTGAGTATGCAGATGTTCATTATGAATCACTGCTGCAGTAGCCTTAGCTGTACAGATTATATAATACTAGGGGTATAATAGCTGTCCAGTCATCAAAACCTTTCACCCCACCCCCCAAGTACGCATGCTGCTGTGTCTCGAGCTCCTGTGTGGAGAAAAAAGCAGCCTGGGTGCCAAAATACTTCAGAACTTTCTTGCCTGTCATGAGAATACCCTTTCTGGGCTTCAGAGGATCAACAGATGGCTCCTGTCTAATGGGTAGACAAGTCCCTATTTAAGAATCCTTTTTACGCAATTGTTTTTTTTGGAAAAAAATAACTTATTTGGGTCTGTCTGAAAATGCCAGCATTTTAAGTGTGTTTACTATTTTATTGGAAACGTCTCGTTTGGCAGCTGTTTTCAGCAGGGACTTTTCAATTGTATTTGGGGCACTATTGTGTGGAAAACGTGTGCTGATTTGTTACTACTTTGTTGTGTTTTGAGAAACTGGGCTATTATAGGAGGTTTTTAAGGTGTTTTGTGGCTGTGTACCCTTCATTGATGACCTATTTGCTCGCCACCTCCTTCCAGCATGCTTCAATGGGTTTCAGATTTCATTCTTGGCTGGGGTATGGAAGATCATACGATCTCTTTGGTTCCTCTTCTTACTAGACTGATGAAAAACAAAGTTAAGGATCCCTTGCTGATACCATGGGCTCCCTCAGTACCTCAGCATCTGGTAAGTTGCTCTCTTGAGAGGCCATTAGTTGTTCGTCAGACCACTTGCTTTTTTCTTTGGATTCCTCTGGTATATTAGTCTCTTAAGCCAGCATAGACCAGGGTTCAGACATGCCGTCTGTAGCTATACAGGTGTCCTTAGCAGGCACAGGAGAGCCACTTTCTTCGAACAGGGGAGAGGAGTGCATCCTTGCATAACTGACTGAAGAGAAATGTTCTCCAGGTTATGATACCATCCTTCAAGTCCGTCCCTTACTAGGGATGTCCCTACAAAAAAGATGCAAAGAGTAAACTTTTATCTTCCTCAGAGTGTATTTCTGTTAAGGGAGAATTTATTACCTTGGCTAAAGTAGTTCAGTTTCTGTGGATTCCTTGTCAGATGAACATGAGAGGGATAGGGCATCATGTATTTTTCTGCCAAAATCCCAGATTCTGATTCAGAAGAAAGATTTTCCTCAGAATATTCCTTAGAGGAATTTTTTTCGACTGCACAAAATGATTGATTTGTTTCTATGGGAGTAAGTTGTTGTTTCTGTGTCTTTTAAGAAATTTTATGCATGTTCTTCTTTCGTCTTTTCCCGGTTAGGGGTCGCCACAGCGAAACTCCGGTGTGCTAATGATTGGCAATAGATTTTTTACGAGTGCTGAGGTGCCAGCTCAGCTCCCAACATTCAGCGAAGGCACACCCATTCTACGCATGTCTTTTGAACGCCACTTGACCACTGGGAAGACATGCAGACTCCACACAGAAGGTGCTCCAGCCGAGAATAGAATGGGAGAACCTCTTGCTGTGAGGCAACAATGCTACCGCTGCACCACTGCGGCTTCCAAACAAGTACCTATAAGTACCACGTACAATTACAATAAAACAGAAGTGCAACAGAAAACAGAAAAACATCTCATCTGTTCTCCTAATAAAGTAATTGCAATACAATAATTTTGAACAGAAGCATCCCCATTCTGCCCCCCCCCCCCCGCTACATACTGCACATTCACCCATGACATCAATGAGACTTCGCTCTGTGACACTGAGAACCACAACCACACATTTGAACTCAAACCTACTGACTGTACTAATCAAGACAAGAAACAGAAAGGCAGGTAAGTGGGTAGGAGTTTACAGTAAACAATGGTGTTTAAACCAAGTAACAATCATGCATGTACCACTGCTAATTTCTATTCCTCCTTTGCCAGCCTTGGCGGATGTTTTTCTTACTGCTTATAGTATGCCTGATAGTCAGTCTTTGGCCCTTAAAAAAAGGCAGGCAGACTTTGTAAGATTCCTTAGTCTTAAAAATATTTGTTTTATCATCTCAGGAGCAGGTTTTCCATTTCTAGTCCAGCAACTAACAAAAATTTGGTGACTGTTAATCCTTGTCTTTTGGATAAGGATGGAACAGCTTTTGATATGTTTGGGAGGAGAATCTATCAACTTTAACCTTCAAAATTCTGAATCATCAGACTCATTTGCTGAAAAACATGATGGAAAGTTGTCCTATCTCGCCTTTCTTCGGTTCCGACTCGGCCATTTACTAAAGCTTGAGTTCTTCAACTAGCTCGTGGCTGACTTCCTATCCCTTGATACTCTAGGGCATTCCCCAGATTTCATGTGCCTCTGAAATGGATCAAGCATTTCATCTAGCTCTGGCTAAGTGAAATTGTTTTTGTTTTCTTAATCCTCTTCTTCTCTTTCGGCTGTTCCCTTTAGGGGTCGCCACAGCAGATCATCTGTTTCCATTTCTTCCTGTCCTCTGCATATTGCTGTGTCACACCAACCACTTGCATGTCCTCCCTCACCACGTCCATAAAAAGGCCTTCCTCTTTTCCTCTTACCCGGCAGCTCCATCCTTAGCATCCTTTTCCCAATATACCCATCATCCCTCCTCAGCACATGTCCAAACCAACGCAATCTCACCTCTCTGACTTCGTCTCCAAACCATCCAATCTGAGCTTGACCGTCTAATATATTGATTCCTAATCCTGTCCATCCTTGTCACACCCAGTGCAAATCTTAACATATTTAACTCTGCCACTTCCAGCTCTGACTCCTGCCTTTTTGTCAGTGCCACTGTCTCCAACCCATACATCATAGCTGGTCTCACTACCCTCTTGTAGACCTTCCTTTTCGCTCTTACTGGTACCCGTCTGTCACAAATCACTCCTGACACTCTTCTCCACCCATTCCACTCTGCCTGTACTCTCTTCTTCACCTCTCTTCCACAATCAGCCATTCCACCCTGCCTGTACTCTCTTCCTCATCCCTCTCCCACACTCACCATTACTCTGAACTGTTGATCCCAAGTACTTACTCATCCACCTTCGCCAACTCTACTCCCTGCATTCTCACCATTCCTCTATCCTCCCTCTCATTCACACACACATATTCTGTCTTAGTCCTGTTGACCTTCATTCCTCTCCTCTCTAGAGCATATCTCCTCCTCTCCAGGGTCTCCTCAACCTGGTCTCTACTCTCACTACAGATCACAATGTCATCTGCAAACATCATAGTCCATGGGGCCTCCTGTCTGATCCAGGAGCAGAAGCTCTCTGGTTGGGTCCGGGGAGGACAGTTGGACCAAGTTTTTATCTGTTCCGAACTTGCCTCTCGGGGACTCAGCACACATGAGTTAGACTCATACCTCTGTCTCGGAGCCTCCCCCTATGATGCTAGGGAAATCTTCCGATTCCTCAGAATCAGTGTTTCCTCAGATCATGGGAGGAGGGCTTTCACGGCTGTGAGGAGAGCATTGTCCCCACAGGCATCCTGTCTGTCAGATCTTTCGGTTCCTACTCCCAAGGCACTGGTGTCTGTTTTGGCACAACCAATCCCACAGCAGCGTAGAGACCTGAAGCCTCCGGAATCTCCAGAGGATGAACCCCCCTCTCTTTTGGAACCTCTCCGGAATGGCCATCTGAAGAGGTACCCCAGAAGAGACCATATAAGAGGAAGCATTTGGACTCTATGGAGGAGTCACTCACATCAGACATGGACTTCGATGAATCGGAAGGGTCCCCATAGTCGTCCTCTGAAGATGCATCTTTTGCAGACATCTTAGAGGTCCTTAAGCAAAGAGGCGGCTGGAAGTCCACCACCTCTTCTGACAAAAAGTCCGTTTACCCGAAGGTTTTTGGGTCTCAACCTTCCACCACTTGGGTGTCTCCGCCTTTTGACGAGCTCATGCAATAAGTTTGTCGGACACAGTGTAACATCCCCGGAAGACGAGACCTTTCTCAGAAAAGGTGTACCCATAGATGCTATGGTGGTGGCGGCAGCAGCCACCAAAAAGGAGTTATCAGAAACATCCACATCTGTCCATCCTCTGAACAAAGAGTCACATACGATGGACAGATACGGTAAGTGCATGTTCTCTTCAGCGACCTTTACACTATAGTCCCTGAATTACCTCACTCATTTCGCAGGTTACAGAGAGATCTCCTGAAGGAGCTTGGCGATACTCTCCAGGGTTCTGTAGCTGTGGGAGTGGCAGATAATATCCTCCTAGCTCTTCACCCTCAATTCAGTAGTTAACTCATCCATGAGGCTCATCTCTTATGCAGCTGATTGAGTGAGTAGGTCAGCAGGTACAGGAATTGCCCTTAGGAGACACCTGGATGCGCTTGTGTAACTTTGTCGAACCCTTCAAATCATCCTTCATTAACACCCCCTTCAGTGGCTCAAACCCATTTGGGCCTAAAGTCAAAGAAACACTAACCAGGTATGAACAGGAAGGAAAGACCCTCTCTGCCATTGGAGTCTGTTTTTCCACACCTTCTAGACCCCATCCCCAAGGGTCAAAAGGGAGGGAAGATGTGGTTTTGCAAATCCCATAGAGCTTTTCAAGACACACGTGTTGAGCCTTCCTCCAGGGGCAGAGGAAGAGGTAATAATAGAAGACGCTTTCCACACGGCAGAGAGGGTCCGCAAACCCAGGGAGACTGAGAATCTTTCTCTGGTAAGCCCTTTAAGTGCTCCTGAAGGGATGCCTGTCTGTTTCTCTCTGGAAGCAGATGGGGGTCACTTATCTTTGTACCCAGATGCCCAGCTAAAAATAAAAGACAAGTGGGTACAAAGTATCCTATCCAGAGGTTACTCTGTACCCTTTTCCATGCCGCCCCCACTAATGAAAAGGATTCTGGATGTTCCACTCAGTCACAGGAAACAAGCAACCATTTTAGCCCAGAAGTTGTTAAAAAAAAGTCATCCAACTGGTCCCCGCAGACCAGATAGGATCCGGGACTTGTAGTTCCAAAAAAAAAAACCAAAAATACAGGGGACTGGAGGCCCATACTGGATCTCAGCAGACTAAACAAATCTGTAAAAAAGACAAAGTTCCAGATGGTTACACAGCACGTAATACTCTCTTTTTTTTGGAAAAGACAATTGAATGTGCTCTGT